>NW_027371074.1:0-30924 GCF_046119375.1 Phyllobates terribilis | reverse complement strand
AGATATTACTGTTGTGCATTTACAATATTCATTGATTTTTGCCATTGAAAAACATGTTTTTCATATACCAGAAATGTTTGAAGCTACTGACTGAATGAAAGGAGCTGGCATCTCACTCTCTTTGAATCTTCTTTATCATGCTAGGATTAACAGGAAAAGCAAAAAATTTCAGAATTGCACCTTGCAATGTGGAGATATTACTGTTTGTGCATTTACAATATTCATTGATTTTTGCCATTGAAAAACGTCCAGAAATGTTTGAAGCTACTGACTGAATGAAAGGAGCTGGCATCTCACTCTCTTTGAATCTTCTTTATCATGCTAGGATTAGCAGGAAAAAGCAAAAATTTCAGAATTGCACCTTGCAATGTGGAGATATTACTGTTTGTGCATTTACAATATTCATTGATTTTTGCCATTGAAAAACATGTTTTTCATATACCAGAAATGTTTGAAGCTACTGACTGAATGAAAGGAGCTGGCATCTCACTCTCTTTGAATCTTCTTTATCCTGCTAGGATTAGCAGGAAAAAGCAAAAAATTTCAGGAATTGCACCTTGCAATGTGGAGATATTACTGTTTGTGCATTTACAATATTCATTGATTTTTGCCATTGAAAAACATCCAGAAATGTTTGAAGCTACTGACTGAATGAAAGGAGCTGGCATCTCACTCTCTTTGAATCTTCTTTATCATGCTAGGATTAGCAGGAAAAAGCAAAAAATTTCAGAATTGCACCTTGCAATGTGGAGATATTACTGTTTGTGCATTTACAATATTCATTGATTTTTGCCATTGAAAAACGTCCAGAAATGTTTGAAACTACTGACTGAATGAAAGGAGCTGGCATCTCACTCTCTTTGAATCTTCTTTATCATGCTAGGATTAGCAGGAAAAAGCAAAAAATTTCAGAATTGCACCTTGCAATGTGGAGATATTACTGTTTGTGCATTTACAATATTCATTGATTTTTGCCATTGAAAAACATGTTTTTCATATACCAGAAATGTTTGAAGCTACTGACTGAATGAAAGGAGCTGGCATCTCACTCTCTTTGAATCTTCTTTATCATGCTAGGATTAACAGGAAAAAGCAAAAATTTCAGAATTGCACCTTGCAATGTGGAGATATTACTGTTTGTGCATTTACAATATTCATTGATTTTTGCCATTGAAAAACGTCCAGAAATGTTTGAAGCTACTGACTGAATGAAAGGAGCTGGCATCTCACTCTCTTTGAATCTTCTTTATCATGCTAGGATTAGCAGGAAAAAGCAAAAAATTTCAGAATTGCACCTTGCAATGTGGAGATATTACTGTTTGTGCATTTACAATATTCATTGATTTTTGCCATTGAAAAACATCATGTTATTCATATACCAGAAATGTTTGAAGCTACTGACTGAATGAAAGGAGCTGGCATCTCACTCTCTTTGAATCTTCTTTATCATGCTAGGATTAACAGGAAAAAGCAAAAAATTTCAGAATTGCACCTTGCAATGTGGAGATATTACTGTTTGTGCATTTACAATATTCATTGATTTTTGCCATTGAAAAACGTCCAGAAATGTTTGAAGCTACTGACTGAATGAAAGGAGCTGGCATCTCACTCTCTTTGAATCTTCTTTATCATGCTAGGATTAGCAGGAAAAAGCAAAAAATTTCAGAATTGCACCTTGCAATGTGGAGATATTACTGTTTGTGCATTTACAATATTCATTGATTTTTGCCATTGAAAAACATGTTTTTCATATACCAGAAATGTTTGAAGCTACTGACTGAATGAAAGGAGCTGGCATCTCACTCTCTTTGAATCTTCTTTATCATGCTAGGATTAGCAGGAAAAAGCAAAAAATTTCAGAATTGCACCTTGCAATGTGGAGATATTACTGTTTGTGCATTTACAATATTCATTGATTTTTGCCATTGAAAAACATCATGTTATTCATATACCAGAAATGTTTGAAGCTACTGACTGAATGAAAGGAGCTGGCATCTCACTCTCTTTGAATCTTCTTTATCATGCTAGGATTAACAGGAAAAAGCAAAAAATTTCAGAATTGCACCTTGCAATGTGGAGATATTACTGTTTGTGCATTTACAATATTCATTGATTTTTGCCATTGAAAAACGTCCAGAAATGTTTGAAGCTACTGACTGAATGAAAGGAGCTGGCATCTCACTCTCTTTGAATCTTCTTTATCATGCTAGGATTAGCAGGAAAAAGCAAAAAATTTCAGAATTGCACCTTGCAATGTGGAGATATTACTGTTTGTGCATTTACAATATTCATTGATTTTTGCCATTGAAAAACATGTTTTTCATATACCAGAAATGTTTGAAGCTACTGACTGAATGAAAGGAGCTGGCATCTCACTCTCTTTGAATCTTCTTTATCATGCTAGGATTAACAGGAAAAAGCAAAAAATTTCAGAATTGCACCTTGCAATGTGGAGATATTACTGTTTGTGCATTTACAATATTCATTGATTTTTGCCATTGAAAAACGTCCAGAAATGTTTGAAGCTACTGACTGAATGAAAGGAGCTGGCATCTCACTCTCTTTGAATATTCTTTATCATGCTAGGATTAGCAGGAAAAAGCAAAAAATTTCAGAATTGCACCTTGCAATGTGGAGATATTACTGTTTGTGCATTTACAATATTCATTGATTTTTGCCATTGAAAAACGTTTTTCATATACCAGAAATGTTTGAAGCTACTGACTGAATGAAAGGAGCTGGCATCTCACTCTCTTTGAATCTTCTTTATCATGCTAGGATTAGCAGGAAAAAGCAAAAAATTTCAGAATTGCACCTTGCAATGTGGAGATATTACTGTTTGTGCATTTACAATATTCATTGATTTTTGCCATTGAAAAACATGTTTTTCATATACCAGAAATGTTTGAAGCTACTGACTGAATGAAAGGAGCTGGCATCTCACTCTCTTTGAATCTTCTTTATCATGCTAGGATTAGCAGGAAAAAGCAAAAAATTTCAGAATTGCACCTTGCAATGTGGAGATATTACTGTTTGTGCATTTACAATATTCATTGATTTTTGCCATTGAAAAACATGTTTTTCATATACCAGAAATGTTTGAAGCTACTGACTGAATGAAAGGAGCTGGCATCTCACTCTCTTTGAATCTTCTTTATCCTGCTAGGATTAGCAGGAAAAAGCAAAAAATTTCAGAATTGCACCTTGCAATGTGGAGATATTACTGTTTGTGCATTTACAATATTCATTGATTTTTGCCATTGAAAAACATGTTTTTCATATACCAGAAATGTTTGAAGCTACTGACTGAATGAAAGGAGCTGGCATCTCACTCTCTTTGAATCTTCTTTATCCTGCTAGGATTAGCAGGAAAAAGCAAAAAATTTCAGAATTGCACCTTGCAATGTGGAGATATTACTGTTTGTGCATTTACAATATTCATTGATTTTTGCCATTGAAAAACATCCAGAAATGTTTGAAGCTACTGACTGAATGAAAGGAGCTGGCATCTCACTCTCTTTGAATCTTCTTTATCCTGCTAGGATTAGCAGGAAAAAGCAAAAAATTTCAGAATTGCACCTTGCAATGTGGAGATATTACTGTTTGTGCATTTACAATATTCATTGATTTTTGCCATTGAAAAACGTTTTTCATACACCAGAAATGTTTGAAGCTACTGACTGAATGAAAGGAGCTGGCATCTCACTCTCTTTGAATCTTCTTTATCATGCTAGGATTAGCAGGAAAAAGCAAAAAATTTCAGAATTGCACCTTGCAATGTGGAGATATTACTGTTTGTGCATTTACAATATTCATTGATTTTTGCCATTGAAAAACATGTTTTTCATATACCAGAAATGTTTGAAGCTACTGACTGAATGAAAGGAGCTGGCATCTCACTCTCTTTGAATCTTCTTTATCATGCTAGGATTAGCAGGAAAAAGTAAAAAATTTCAGAATTGCACCTTGCAATGTGGAGATATTACTGTTTGTGCATTTACAATATTCATTGATTTTTGCCATTGAAAAACATGTTTTTCATATACCAGAAATGTTTGAAGCTACTGACTGAATGAAAGGAGCTGGCATCTCACTCTCTTTGAATCTTCTTTATCATGCTAGGATTAGCAGGAAAAAGCAAAAAATTTCAGAATTGCACCTTGCAATGTGGAGATATTACTGTTTGTGCATTTACAATATTCATTGATTTTTGCCATTGAAAAACATGTTTTTCATATACCAGAAATGTTTGAAGCTACTGACTGAATGAAAGGAGCTGGCATCTCACTCTCTTTGAATCTTCTTTATCATGCTAGGATTAACAGGAAAAAGCAAAAAATTTCAGAATTGCACCTTGCAATGTGGAGATATTACTGTTTGTGCATTTACAATATTCATTGATTTTTGCCATTGAAAAACGTCCAGAAATGTTTGAAGCTACTGACTGAATGAAAGGAGCTGGCATCTCACTCTCTTTGAATCTTCTTTATCATGCTAGGATTAGCAGGAAAAAGCAAAAAATTTCAGAATTGCACCTTGCAATGTGGAGATATTACTGTTTGTGCATTTACAATATTCATTGATTTTTGCCATTGAAAAACATGTTTTTCATATACCAGAAATGTTTGAAGCTACTGACTGAATGAAAGGAGCTGGCATCTCACTCTCTTTGAATCTTCTTTATCCTGCTAGGATTAGCAGGAAAAAGCAAAAAATTTCAGAATTGCACCTTGCAATGTGGAGATATTACTGTTTGTGCATTTACAATATTCATTGATTTTTGCCATTGAAAAACATGTTTTTCATATACCAGAAATGTTTGAAGCTACTGACTGAATGAAAGGAGCTGGCATCTCACTCTCTTTGAATCTTCTTTATCCTGCTAGGATTAGCAGGAAAAAGCAAAAAATTTCAGAATTGCACCTTGCAATGTGGAGATATTACTGTTTGTGCATTTACAATATTCATTGATTTTTGCCATTGAAAAACATGTTTTTCATATACCAGAAATGTTTGAAGCTACTGACTGAATGAAAGGAGCTGGCATCTCACTCTCTTTGAATCTTCTTTATCATGCTAGGATTAGCAGGAAAAAGCAAAAATTTCAGAATTGCACCTTGCAATGTGGAGATATTACTGTTTGTGCATTTACAATATTCATTGATTTTTGCCATTGAAAAACATGTTTTTCATATACCAGGAATGTTTGAAGCTACTGACTGAATGAAAGGAGCTGGCATCTCACTCTCTTTGAATGTTCTTTATCCTGCTAGGATTAGCAGGAAAAAGCAAAAAATTTCAGAATTGCACCTTGCAATGTGGAGATATTACTGTTTGTGCATTTACAATATTCATTGATTTTTGCCATTGAAAAACGTCCAGAAATGTTTGAAGCTACTGACTGAATGAAAGGAGCTGGCATCTCACTCTCTTTGAATCTTCTTTATCATGCTAGGATTAGCAGGAAAAAGCAAAAAATTTCAGAATTGCACCTTGCAATGTGGAGATATTACTGTTTGTGCATTTACAATATTCATTGATTTTTGCCATTGAAAAACGTTTTTCATATACCAGAAATGTTTGAAGCTACTGACTGAATGAAAGGAGCTGGCATCTCACTCTCTTTGAATCTTCTTTATCATGCTAGGATTAGCAGGAAAAAGCAAAAAATTTCAGAATTGCACCTTGCAATGTGGAGATATTACTGTTTGTGCATTTACAATATTCATTGATTTTTGCCATTGAAAAACGTCCAGAAATGTGTGAAGCTACTGACTGAATGAAAGGAGCTGGCATCTCACTCTCTTTGAATCTTCTTTATCATGCTAGGATTAGCAGGAAAAAGCAAAAAATTTCAGAATTGCACCTTGCAATGTGGAGATATTACTGTTTGTGCATTTACAATATTCATTGATTTTTGCCATTGAAAAACATGTTTTTCATATACCAGAAATGTTTGAAGCTACTGACTGAATGAAAGGAGCTGGCATCTCACTCTCTTTGAATCTTCTTTATCCTGCTAGGATTAGCAGGAAAAAGCAAAAAATTTCAGAATTGCACCTTGCAATGTGGAGATATTACTGTTTGTGCATTTACAATATTCATTGATTTTTGCCATTGAAAAACATGTTTTTCATATACCAGAAATGTTTGAAGCTACTGACTGAATGAAAGGAGCTGGCATCTCACTCTCTTTGAATCTTCTTTATCCTGCTAGGATTAGCAGGAAAAAGCAAAAAATTTCAGAATTGCACCTTGCAATGTGGAGATATTACTGTTTGTGCATTTACAATATTCATTGATTTTTGCCATTGAAAAACATCCAGAAATGTTTGAAGCTACTGACTGAATGAAAGGAGCTGGCATCTCACTCTCTTTGAATCTTCTTTATCATGCTAGGATTAGCAGGAAAAAGCAAAAAATTTCAGAATTGCACCTTGCAATGTGGAGATATTACTGTTTGTGCATTTACAATATTCATTGATTTTTGCCATTGAAAAACGTCCAGAAATGTTTGAAGCTACTGACTGAATGAAAGGAGCTGGCATCTCACTCTCTTTGAATCTTCTTTATCATGCTAGGATTAGCAGGAAAAAGCAAAAAATTTCAGAATTGCACCTTGCAATGTGGAGATATTACTGTTTGTGCATTTACAATATTCATTGATTTTTGCCATTGAAAAACATCATGTTATTCATATACCAGAAATGTTTGAAGCTACTGACTGAATGAAAGGAGCTGGCATCTCACTCTCTTTGAATCTTCTTTATCATGCTAGGATTAACAGGAAAAAGCAAAAAATTTCAGAATTGCACCTTGCAATGTGGAGATATTACTGTTTGTGCATTTACAATATTCATTGATTTTTGCCATTGAAAAACGTCCAGAAATGTTTGAAGCTACTGACTGAATGAAAGGAGCTGGCATCTCACTCTCTTTGAATCTTCTTTATCATGCTAGGATTAGCAGGAAAAAGCAAAAAATTTCAGAATTTCACCTTGCAATGTGGAGATATTACTGTTTGTGCATTTACAATATTCATTGATTTTTGCCATTGAAAAACATGTTTTTCATATACCAGAAATGTTTGAAGCTACTGACTGAATGAAAGGAGCTGGCATCTCACTCTCTTTGAATCTTCTTTATCATGCTAGGATTAGCAGGAAAAAGCAAAAAATTTCAGAATTGCACCTTGCAATGTGGAGATATTACTGTTTGTGCATTTACAATATTCATTGATTTTTGCCATTGAAAAACAAGTTTTTCATATACCAGAAATGTTTGAAGCTACTGACTGAATGAAAGGAGCTGGCATCTCACTCTCTTTGAATCTTCTTTATCCTGCTAGGATTAGCAGGAAAAAGCAAAAAATTTCAGAATTGCACCTTGCAATGTGGAGATATTACTGTTTGTGCATTTACAATATTCATTGATTTTTGCCATTGAAAAACATGTTTTTCATATACCAGAAATGTTTGAAGCTACTGACTGAATGAAAGGAGCTGGCATCTCACTCTCTTTGAATCTTCTTTATCCTGCTAGGATTAGCAGGAAAAAGCAAAAAATTTCAGAATTGCACCTTGCAATGTGGAGATATTACTGTTTGTGCATTTACAATATTCATTGATTTTTGCCATTGAAAAACATGTTTTTCATATACCAGAAATGTTTGAAGCTACTGACTGAATGAAAGGAGCTGGCATCTCACTCTCTTTGAATCTTCTTTATCATGCTAGGATTAGCAGGAAAAAGCAAAAAATTTCAGAATTGCACCTTGCAATGTGGAGATATTACTGTTTGTGCATTTACAATATTCATTGATTTTTGCCATTGAAAAACATGTTTTTCATATACCAGGAATGTTTGAAGCTACTGACTGAATGAAAGGAGCTGGCATCTCACTCTCTTTGAATCTTCTTTATCCTGCTAGGATTAGCAGGAAAAAGCAAAAAATTTCAGAATTGCACCTTGCAATGTGGAGATATTACTGTTTGTGCATTTACAATATTCATTGATTTTTGCCATTGAAAAACGTCCAGAAATGTTTGAAGCTACTGACTGAATGAAAGGAGCTGGCATCTCACTCTCTTTGAATCTTTATCATGCTAGGATTAGCAGGAAAAAGCAAAAAATTTCAGAATTGCACCTTGCAATGTCGAGATATTACTGTTTGTGCATTTACAATATTCATTGATTTTTGCCATTGAAAAACGTTTTTCATATACCAGAAATGTTTGAAGCTACTGACTGAATGAAAGGAGCTGGCATCTCACTCTCTTTGAATCTTCTTTATCATGCTAGGATTAGCAGGAAAAAGCAAAAAATTTCAGAATTGCACCTTGCAATGTGGAGATATTACTGTTTGTGCATTTACAATATTCATTGATTTTTGCCATTGAAAAACATGTTTTTCATATACCAGAAATGTTTGAAGCTACTGACTGAATGAAAGGAGCTGGCATCTCACTCTCTTTGAATCTTCTTTATCATGCTAGGATTAGCAGGAAAAAGCAAAAAATTTCAGAATTGCACCTTGCAATGTGGAGATATTACTGTTTGTGCATTTACAATATTCATTGATTTTTGCCATTGAAAAACATGTTTTTCATATACCAGGAATGTTTGAAGCTACTGACTGAATGAAAGGAGCTGGCATCTCACTCTGTTTAAATCTTCTTTATCCTGCTAGGATTAGCAGGAAAAAGCAAAAAAATTCAGAATTGCACCTTGCAATGTGGAGATATTACTGTTTGTGCATTTACAATATTCATTGATTTTTGCCATTGAAAAACGTCCAGAAATGTTTGAAGCTACTGACTGAATGAAAGGAGCTGGCATCTCACTCTCTTTGAATCTTCTTTATCATGCTAGGATTAGCAGGAAAAAGCAAAAAATTTCAGAATTGCACCTTGCAATGTGGAGATATTACTGTTTGTGCATTTACAATATTCATTGATTTTTGCCATTGAAAAACGTTTTTCATATACCAGAAATGTTTGAAGCTACTGACTGAATGAAAGGAGCTGGCATCTCACTCTCTTTGAATCTTCTTTATCCTGCTAGGATTAGCAGGAAAAAGCAAAAAATTTCAGAATTGCACCTTGCAATGTGGAGATATTACTGTTTGTGCATTTACAATATTCATTGATTTTTGCCATTGAAAAACATTTCATATACCAAAAATGTTTGAAGCTACTGACTGAATGAAAGGAGCTGGCATCTCACTCTCTTTGAATCTTCTTTATCCTGCTAGGATTAGCAGGAAAAAGTAAAAAATTTCAGAATTGCACCTTGCAATGTGGAGATATTACTGTTTGTGCATTTACAATATTCATTGATTTTTGCCATTGAAAAACATCCAGAAATGTTTGAAGCTACTGACTGAATGAAAGGAGCTGGCATCTCACTCTCTTTGAATATTCTTTATCCTGCTAGGATTAGCAGGAAAAAGCAAAAAATTTCAGAATTGCACCTTGCAATGTGGAGATATTACTGTTTGTGCATTTACAATATTCATTGATTTTTGCCATTGAAAAACGTTTTTCATATACCAGAAATGTTTGAAGCTACTGACTGAATGAAAGGAGCTGGCATCTCACTCTCTTTGAATCTTCTTTATCATGCTAGGATTAGCAGGAAAAAGCAAAAAATTTCAGAATTGCACCTTGCAATGTGGAGATATTACTGTTTGTGCATTTACAATATTCATTGATTTTTGCCATTGAAAAACATGTTTTTCATATACCAGAAATGTTTGAAGCTACTGACTGAATGAAAGGAGCTGGCATCTCACTCTCTTTGAATCTTCTTTATCATGCTAGGATTAGCAGGAAAAAGCAAAAAATTTCAGAATTGCACCTTGCAATGTGGAGATATTACTGTTTGTGCATTTACAATATTCATTGATTTTTGCCATTGAAAAACGTCCAGAAATGTTTGAAGCTACTGACTGAATGAAAGGAGCTGGCATCTCACTCTCTTTGAATCTTCTTTATCATGCTAGGATTAGCAGGAAAAAGCAAAAAATTTCAGAATTGCACCTTGCAATGTGGAGATATTACTGTTTGTGCATTTACAATATTCATTGATTTTTGCCATTGAAAAACATGTTTTTCATATACCAGAAATGTTTGAAGCTACTGACTGAATGAAAGGAGCTGGCATCTCACTCTCTTTGAATCTTCTTTATCATGCTAGGATTAGCAGGAAAAAGCAAAAAATTTCAGAATTTCACCTTGCAATGTGGAGATATTACTGTTTGTGCATTTACAATATTCATTGATTTTTGCCATTGAAAAACATGTTTTTCATATACCAGAAATGTTTGAAGCTACTGACTGAATGAAAGGAGCTGGCATCTCACTCTCTTTGAATCTTCTTTATCATGCTAGGATTAGCAGGAAAAAGCAAAAAATTTCAGAATTGCACCTTGCAATGTGGAGATATTACTGTTTGTGCATTTACAATATTCATTGATTTTTGCCATTGAAAAACATGTTTTTCATATACCAGAAATGTTTGAAGCTACTGACTGAATGAAAGGAGCTGGCATCTCACTCTCTTTGAATCTTCTTTATCCTGCTAGGATTAGCAGGAAAAAGCAAAAAATTTCAGAATTGCACCTTGCAATGTGGAGATATTACTGTTTGTGCATTTACAATATTCATTGATTTTTGCCATTGAAAAACATGTTTTTCATATACCAGAAATGTTTGAAGCTACTGACTGAATGAAAGGAGCTGGCATCTCACTCTCTTTGAATCTTCTTTATCCTGCTAGGATTAGCAGGAAAAAGCAAAAAATTTCAGAATTGCACCTTGCAATGTGGAGATATTACTGTTTGTGCATTTACAATATTCATTGATTTTTGCCATTGAAAAACATGTTTTTCATATACCAGAAATGTTTGAAGCTACTGACTGAATGAAAGGAGCTGGCATATCACTCTCTTTGAATCTTCTTTATCATGCTAGGATTAGCAGGAAAAAGCAAAAAATTTCAGAATTGCACCTTGCAATGTGGAGATATTACTGTTTGTGCATTTACAATATTCATTGATTTTTGCCATTGAAAAACATGTTTTTCATATACCAGGAATGTTTGAAGCTACTGACTGAATGAAAGGAGCTGGCATCTCACTCTCTTTGAATCTTCTTTATCCTGCTAGGATTAGCAGGAAAAAGCAAAAAATTTCAGAATTGCACCTTGCAATGTGGAGATATTACTGTTTGTGCATTTACAATATTCATTGATTTTTGCCATTGAAAAACGTCCAGAAATGTTTGAAGCTACTGACTGAATGAAAGGAGCTGGCATCTCACTCTCTTTGAATCTTTATCATGCTAGGATTAGCAGGAAAAAGCAAAAAATTTCAGAATTGCACCTTGCAATGTCGAGATATTACTGTTTGTGCATTTACAATATTCATTGATTTTTGCCATTGAAAAACGTTTTTCATATACCAGAAATGTTTGAAGCTACTGACTGAATGAAAGGAGCTGGCATCTCACTCTCTTTGAATCTTCTTTATCATGCTAGGATTAGCAGGAAAAAGCAAAAAATTTCAGAATTGCACCTTGCAATGTGGAGATATTACTGTTTGTGCATTTACAATATTCATTGATTTTTGCCATTGAAAAACATGTTTTTCATATACCAGAAATGTTTGAAGCTACTGACTGAATGAAAGGAGCTGGCATCTCACTCTCTTTGAATCTTCTTTATCATGCTAGGATTAGCAGGAAAAAGCAAAAAATTTCAGAATTGCACCTTGCAATGTGGAGATATTACTGTTTGTGCATTTACAATATTCATTGATTTTTGCCATTGAAAAACATGTTTTTCATATACCAGGAATGTTTGAAGCTACTGACTGAATGAAAGGAGCTGGCATCTCACTCTCTTTGAATCTTCTTTATCCTGCTAGGATTAGCAGGAAAAAGCAAAAAAATTCAGAATTGCACCTTGCAATGTGGAGATATTACTGTTTGTGCATTTACAATATTCATTGATTTTTGCCATTGAAAAACGTCCAGAAATGTTTGAAGCTACTGACTGAATGAAAGGAGCTGGCATCTCACTCTCTTTGAATCTTCTTTATCATGCTAGGATTAGCAGGAAAAAGCAAAAAATTTCAGAATTGCACCTTGCAATGTGGAGATATTACTGTTTGTGCATTTACAATATTCATTGATTTTTGCCATTGAAAAACGTTTTTCATATACCAGAAATGTTTGAAGCTACTGACTGAATGAAAGGAGCTGGCATCTCACTCTCTTTGAATCTTCTTTATCCTGCTAGGATTAGCAGGAAAAAGCAAAAAATTTCAGAATTGCACCTTGCAATGTGGAGATATTACTGTTTGTGCATTTACAATATTCATTGATTTTTGCCATTGAAAAACATTTCATATACCAGAAATGTTTGAAGCTACTGACTGAATGAAAGGAGCTGGCATCTCACTCTCTTTGAATCTTCTTTATCCTGCTAGGATTAGCAGGAAAAAGTAAAAAATTTCAGAATTGCACCTTGCAATGTGGAGATATTACTGTTTGTGCATTTACAATATTCATTGATTTTTGCCATTGAAAAACATCCAGAAATGTTTGAAGCTACTGACTGAATGAAAGGAGCTGGCATCTCACTCTCTTTGAATATTCTTTATCCTGCTAGGATTAGCAGGAAAAAGCAAAAAATTTCAGAATTGCACCTTGCAATGTGGAGATATTACTGTTTGTGCATTTACAATATTCATTGATTTTTGCCATTGAAAAACGTTTTTCATATACCAGAAATGTTTGAAGCTACTGACTGAATGAAAGGAGCTGGCATCTCACTCTCTTTGAATCTTCTTTATCATGCTAGGATTAGCAGGAAAAAGCAAAAAATTTCAGAATTGCACCTTGCAATGTGGAGATATTACTGTTTGTGCATTTACAATATTCATTGATTTTTGCCATTGAAAAACATGTTTTTCATATACCAGAAATGTTTGAAGCTACTGACTGAATGAAAGGAGCTGGCATCTCACTCTCTTTGAATCTTCTTTATCATGCTAGGATTAGCAGGAAAAAGCAAAAAATTTCAGAATTGCACCTTGCAATGTGGAGATATTACTGTTTGTGCATTTACAATATTCATTGATTTTTGCCATTGAAAAACGTCCAGAAATGTTTGAAGCTACTGACTGAATGAAAGGAGCTGGCATCTCACTCTCTTTGAATCTTCTTTATCATGCTAGGATTAGCAGGAAAAAGCAAAAAATTTCAGAATTGCACCTTGCAATGTGGAGATATTACTGTTTGTGCATTTACAATATTCATTGATTTTTGCCATTGAAAAACGTTTTTCATAAACCAGAAATGTTTGAAGCTACTGACTGAATGAAAGGAGCTGGCATCTCACTCTCTTTGAATCTTCTTTATCATGCTAGGATTAGCAGGAAAAAGCAAAAAATTTCAGAATTGCACCTTGCAATGTGGAGATATTACTGTTTGTGCATTTACAATATTCATTGATTTTTGCCATTGAAAAAC
This sequence comes from Phyllobates terribilis, assembly GCF_046119375.1. Taxonomy (NCBI): domain Eukaryota; kingdom Metazoa; phylum Chordata; class Amphibia; order Anura; family Dendrobatidae; genus Phyllobates; species Phyllobates terribilis. The sequence continues at coordinate 17,389 of NW_027371074.1, read as the reverse complement.
ATGTTTTTCATATACCAGAAATGTTTGAAGCTACTGACTGAATGAAAGGAGCTGGCATCTCACTCTCTTTGAATCTTCTTTATCATGCTAGGATTAGCAGGAAAAAGCAAAAAATTTCAGAATTGCACCTTGCAATGTGGAGATATTACTGTTTGTGCATTTACAATATTCATTGATTTTTGCCATTGAAAAACATGTTTTTCATATACCAGAAATGTTTGAAGCTACTGACTGAATGAAAGGAGCTGGCATCTCACTCTCTTTGAATCTTCTTTATCATGCTAGGATTAGCAGGAAAAAGCAAAAAATTTCAGAATTGCACCTTGCAATGTGGAGATATTACTGTTTGTGCATTTACAATATTCATTGATTTTTGCCATTGAAAAACATGTTTTTCATATACCAGAAATGTTTGAAGCTACTGACTGAATGAAAGGAGCTGGCATCTCACTCTCTTTGAATCTTCTTTATCATGCTAGGATTAACAGGAAAAAGCAAAAAATTTCAGAATTGCACCTTGCAATGTGGAGATATTACTGTTTGTGCATTTACAATATTCATTGATTTTTGCCATTGAAAAACGTCCAGAAATGTTTGAAGCTACTGACTGAATGAAAGGAGCTGGCATCTCACTCTCTTTGAATCTTCTTTATCATGCTAGGATTAGCAGGAAAAAGCAAAAAATTTCAGAATTGCACCTTGCAATGTGGAGATATTACTGTTTGTGCATTTACAATATTCATTGATTTTTGCCATTGAAAAACGTCCAGAAATGTTTGAAGCTACTGACTGAATGAAAGGAGCTGGCATCTCACTCTCTTTGAATCTTCTTTATCATGCTAGGATTAGCAGGAAAAAGCAAAAAATTTCAGAATTGCACCTTGCAATGTGGAGATATTACTGTTTGTGCATTTACAATATTCATTGATTTTTGCCATTGAAAAACATCATGTTATTCATATACCAGAAATGTTTGAAGCTACTGACTGAATGAAAGGAGCTAGCATCTCACTCTCTTTGAATCTTCTTTATCATGCTAGGATTAACAGGAAAAAGCAAAAAATTTCAGAATTGCACCTTGCAATGTGGAGATATTACTGTTTGTGCATTTACAATATTCATTGATTTTTGCCATTGAAAAACGTCCAGAAATGTTTGAAGCTACTGACTGAATGAAAGGAGCTGGCATCTCACTCTCTTTGAATCTTCTTTATCATGCTAGGATTAGCAGGAAAAAGCAAAAAATTTCAGAATTGCACCTTGCAATGTGGAGATATTACTGTTTGTGCATTTACAATATTCATTGATTTTTGCCATTGAAAAACATGTTTTTCATATACCAGAAATGTTTGAAGCTACTGACTGAATGAAAGGAGCTGGCATCTCACTCTCTTTGAATCTTCTTTATCCTGCTAGGATTAGCAGGAAAAAGCAAAAAATTTCAGAATTGCACCTTGCAATGTGGAGATATTACTGTTTGTGCATTTACAATATTCATTGATTTTTGCCATTGAAAAACATCCAGAAATGTTTGAAGCTACTGACTGAATGAAAGGAGCTGTCATCTCACTCTCTTTGTTTTACCATATTTTTTTATTTTTAATAAACAATTTAACAGGGGAATAACACACGTAGCATAAAAGTAGTGAGAAAAGAATATTCATAATAAGGGAAAAATTCTGAGGGAAGGGAAAGGGAAAGGGAACAAACGGGAATGGATAATCAGGAAAGATGGGAGAAATTTGTTCGTCAAATAGTATATACGATAATACAGAAATTTGAACACTTTAAACACACATTACTATCATTAGCAAAATTAAACATATTAATGAGCTAAACACGACACACATTAAGATGTTCCAGCGTTATGAGAGGGTTGAGGGAATTTAGTGAGCCAAATATCCCACTTCCTAGAAAATTTAAGTAAATTATTGTTGATAAGGGCAAATCTGAGTTCAAATATTCTATGGAGATTCATCTTATCAACTAAGTCCTCCAAAGTGGGGACATATGACTTTCTCCAATAAAAAGCCAATGCGTTTTTACACACTGAAAATAAGTGAATCACCAAAGATCTTTCAAACGACTTATATGGTTCAAGATCTAAGGATAGTAAAGCCATTTGAGGGGTCAATACTACAGGTCTGCCTAAAAGGTCATCTACCAAAGAAGAGATCTGAGCCCATAGATTCCGGATTTTAGGGCAGCTCCAAAAGAGATGTAAAAGATCTCCCCTAAGGCCGCACTCCCTCCAACAAAGGGGAGAGTTGCTGGGCTTTATATGGTGAAGCCTGATTGGAGTGTAATACCATCTGGTTAGAATTTTGAAGTAAGCCTCTTGTAAGGGCATAGATATATTAGAGGCCTGAGAAAAAAGAACAGCACTCTCCCATTGATCGGATTGGAAATTGAGTTTTAGATCTTTTTCCCAGCGTATCATGTAGAGGTGTTTTTGGAAGGAAAGATCATTATTGAAGCTGTTATATATGTGTCTCAGGCTCCAAAAAATTTTGTGAGATGGGTTGCTTAACAGGTTCACCGAGGTTTCAGAAACAATAAGTTTACCAGAAATAAATTCCAGAATAATGCTCTTTAAATGAGAGTATAAAAAGAAATCAGAGGAAGGTAAGTTGAATCTTTTTTTAAGAGTTTGGAAAGGAATAAAGGCAGAAGCTTCATAGAAGTCTCCAATTTTCCTTAACCCTTTATTGTCCCACTGATCTGGAATGGAAGAGTTATACAGATCAGCAACAAAACCAATTGGAAAGTTTTTGACAAAAGAAAACTTATCCCTATCAGAATCTCTTAGGGGACTCTTTTTCTTTCTTTTGGCGATTTTCTTCCAGGCGTCAATAATCGCCTGGAAAATAGGATGGGAAGAATCATGAGTGCACTGTTTAAAGAGATGCCTAAGTAACAATTCACGGGGAGAAGAACCATTATTTAAGAAGGTCTCCAGAGTTATCCAAGCTGGGGGACTGTCAGAATTAAACCAATTACTGCTCTGTTTGATGAGGTTTGCCAAATAGTAAGCGGAAATATTAGGGTGGCTCAGACCTCCGTTGCACTTATTCTTGTACAATATATCTGCAGATATCCTCGCACGTTTATTATCCCAGACATAGGAATTAATCTGATTTTGAATTTTTTGAATAAAGATGTGAGAAATAGTTAAAGGTAAGTTGCGGAAAAAATACAAGATTTTGGGTAGAACAAACATCTTAATAGAGAGGACTCTACCCCACCATGACAAATCTCTTTTCAAAAATTCCATCAAATCTCCACGGACGATATCCTCAATCAGAACCAGGTTGTCAGAAATTGTTGAGTTAATAGTTTTACCAATACTGATCCCCAAATAAGTCAGATTGCGTTTAGCCAAACCGAAGGAAAATCTCGAGTGTAAAACCTCTCTCGTCTGACGGTCCAGATTAATGTTTAAAAGTTTAGACTTCTCATTATTGATCTTAAAATAAGAAATCTGAGAGAATAGTTCTAGAACCTTCGAAACTTCCGCAACCGAATTTACTGGGTCCAGCAAGGAAAGCATAACATCATCTGCAAAGAGGCCAATTTTAAATTCTCGAGATGGGGTAGAAATCCCCCTAATGTCAGTGTTTTCTCTAATCCTCTGTGCCAAAGGCTCCATAGCCAGGACAAAGAGAAGGGGGGAAAGTGGGCAACCCTGTCTAGTACCATTTGTGATAGGGATTGGATTTGAGAGATAATTGTTAACATAAATTTTTGCTTGGGGGTTAGAATAGAGGGCCATAATTGAAGAGAGAAATTTGTTATCAAAACCGAATTTAATAAGGGTGAGTTTAAGGTATAGCCAATTTAACCTGTCGAAAGCTTTTTCAGCGTCTAAAGCAAGCAATGAAGTTGGGAGTTTCGCCGTATTTATCACCTTAATAATATTCAGAAGTCTTCTAGAGCCATCAGTTGCTTGCCTCCCACCAACGAAGCCAATCTGATCGTCGTTGATGAGAGATGGGAGAATAGTCGATAAACGATTGGCCAGAATTTTCGAATATATCTTAATATCAGTGTTAATTAGCGAAATGGGCCTATAATTTTTAACATTATCTCTCTCGTCCTTAGACTTGGGTATTAGGGTAATGGTGGCTTCCAGCATTTCTGAGGGGAAGGAGCTTATTGAGGAAGCATGATTGAAAATTTTCGTGAGAGGGGAAGAAAGTAGGTCACAAAAAGTTTTATAATACTCATTGATGAACCCATCTGGACCCGGAGCCTTGAAATCTTTAAGTTGCTTTATTGTGTTAATAATTTCAAGGTTAGAAAAAGGCTTATTCAATGACTCGTGATCCAGAGGGCTCAATTTCGGTAGGTTAATGGAGGATAAAAATTTGTTGATTGCATCTGGGTGAGGATGGGAAATTAGAGGATCAGTTTTGATGTTGTAGAGTTTTTTGTAAAAATTTGCAAACTGGTTCACTATATCTTTAGGGTGGCAAAACGTTATTCCACTATTGTTTTTTATTTTATCTATTCTATTAATTGCTCTTTTACATTTGACTAGGCGGGCCATAAAGCGGGTAGGTTTATTTAGAGCCGCATAGTAATTAAATTTTGATTTCCGAATAATTGCATCATAGGAGGAAGAAATTTCTGATTTTAGCTCTACCCTTAAATTTGAGAGTTCTTTTTGAATTATTGGGGAAGGGGAAGGAAGATTAATTTGCTCTAATTCTTTTTCCCTAATCAGTTTTTGAAGAGAATTAATTTTTGATCTTTTTTCTTTTTTTTCAGATGAGGATATCTGCATTAGTACACCACGAAGGACGGCCTTGTGAGCGCACCAGCTGGAGAAGGGATTAGATAAATCTGGGGTATCGTTCTCCCTAAAATAATCAGAAATAGCTTTTTCAATAATTTTTTTGTTTTTGGGGTTATGAATAAGTGAAGATCTACATTTCCAAAGAAATCCATTTTTAATAAGAGGACCAATATGAATTTCACATGACATAGGGGCATGATCTGATAGAGACCTAAGGCCTATAGATACGTTAGAGAATTTGGGTAAGGAAAAAACGTCAGTTGTTATTAGGTCAATTCTAGAGGCCGTTTGGTGCGCATCCGAAAAATGGGAGAATTCTTTGGAGGTAGTTTGCAGACATCTAAATGTATCAAATAGTTCATTTTTATAAAGCCAATTGTTTAGCGTCGGGTATAAATGACGGCTGGGGGAGGAAGAGTCCATATGCCCGTCCGGGACCATGTTGAAGTCTCCCAAAAAAATCAATTCGCCTCTCCTAACCTCTTCAACCTTTCTAAAAACCTTATTCAAAAAGGGTATTTGCTTTTTATTTGGGGCGTATAGGTTAACAACAGTGCACTCATGATTATTCAGTTTACAGAGCAATATATGGAACCTTCCATTGACATCTTTATGCTGATCTAAAAACTCAAATGGGACAGAATCTCTGATCACTGTAGCTACACCGGCTTTTTTCCGGTCGCTAGTGGATTCAAATATATGAGGGTAGCGTTTGTGGGTGAAGGTAGGGTGTTTTCCCTCGGCAAACCTTGTCTCCTGAAGACACGCAACATCAGCACCAAGATGACCCAATTCCTTCCAAAGGGAGAATCTCTTATTGGGACTGTTTAGGCCTCTTACATTATAGGTGATGATCTTGATAGGCATAGGTAAATTAATAATTAAAGTAAGTCAAAAGGAGAGGGGTCAGTTGGTCCAACAAATTCCCAAAAAATAATCAACCGACAATCAAAGCTGGAATACAATATCTCTAATATTAATTCAAAGATAGTAATAACAATAACCAGATATTCAAAGAAAAAGAGAAAAAAAAAACGAATCAAAAAATCTCCTGAGGGAACCTTCACCGAAAAGGTTCTCCCTCAGATTGGGGGGAAAAATAATGTGGACAAACCATGAAGGCTAAATATAAGAAGAATGATAAATTTATTATAGCATGTTAGGTGAGGTGAAAAAATGAGATTATTTTTAAAGAGGGCTCCCGAGGGAGTAGTGTTTATCATTTCAGCGGTGGGGTGCCTTTGTAACTTTGTAGGGAATGTCTTTTATAAAATCAAAAAATTTGGGGCCTTCATCAGGATCTGTAAGAGTGAATGTTTTCCGGTTAAAGAAAATCAGCAACTTTACTGGAAAGCCCCACCTATATGGGATATTCATATCCCTCAGTCTATCCGTGATCAATTTGTATGACCTTCTTGCATCCATGGTTTCTTTGGAAAAATCGGAGAAGATTTTTAGGTGTGAGAAAGGCTCTGGAAAAGTCCTATTTTCCCTGATATAATTCAAGATTCTCTCTTTAGTCGAGAAGAAATGCAACCTAGCTATTACATCCCTAGGAAGATCCGAGGAAATGGAGGTCGGACGAAATAAGCGATGGGCCCTATCAATGATAAGATCCTGCTCAGAAAGGGATGGGATTGTCTTGTGAAAAAAGTCTTTGAGAAAAGCCGAGATATCCGAGGGAGAAACATCCTCAGATATGCCTCTAATCTTCAAATTATTTCTCCTACTCCTATCCTCCAAATCCGCAACTTTTAATCTAAGTCTTTTGAGCTCGGATTTAATTTCCAAATTATCAGAAGAAACAGACTCTACCTTATCCTCCACCGTTTCAAGTCTTTTAGTGTTTTCCTCCAATTTAACTCCAAAAGCTTCCAAAGTAGATTTCATGGTGTCTACCTGTTTCTCAAAGCCCAGTTTCATATTTCTGTCAATCGTCTTTAAAAGATTGTCCAGATATGAACCAAGGTCGGTATTTCCCAACTCTTGAGAAATGGGTATTTTGGCCGGGACACTAGGCGTAGGGTCTGAAGACGAAGGGGAGACGTCCTTTTTGGCACGTCTCTTATCTGGACTAGGATTGGGAGACGTGTCCGAGGATTCCTCCTCCGAACTCGTGGCCAGTGAGGAATATTTGTTGCTCCAAGCTCCTGGATCCCTTCTCTTTGATGAGATGGAAATGTCCATCTCTTCCACTTTTTTTTCTTTAACTACGGTGGAAGGGGCAGGTTTAGCGTCATGAATTCTCTGTGGTTTTGGAGAAAATAAACTTTTAGCAGAGTCTTTGGTGGGAGAGCTTACTTTAAAACTCTGTCTGTCGTCAGGATTTCTATGAGGTGATCTGGACTTAAGTGGACTAATGGTATTGACAGTATCCTCTGAGGGATTTGAAAATGAAGAACGTTGGGAGGACTTCGCTCTAACCACACTAGTTTTAAGGGGAGCTTCCAAAGACTTTTGGGTATTTTTTTTGTTAGCCGCCATTGTAAAAAAAAAAATAAGTCCTAAGTGTATATATAAGGAAAACACCAAAAAGACAATGGGAATATTTAACCTAGAGAGTGGATAGAAGACTTTAAAGTAGCAAAATGACTAGGAACAATGACTGGAAGAAATTAGCATTAAACAAATATCACTCCAATAAGAGGCAATCAATACCCTTAAAGACTGCAGAATTATGTACCCCCTAGAATGCAATCCTTTAAATGTAAATCACAATCAAAAATATCAAGAGAAATAGTAAACTTGACCTGAGGGATAAAAATAAAAGGCACATATAGTTCTTAACAGAAAACTAATTATTGTGGAAACTTGCAGATCTGTAGAGTTCCATGGGCACCAACTGTTATATGTATATCAGGTAGCGAAATCACAGTATATATATGGCAGAAGCAATTCCTCCTATCCTCCACCTCCCCTCAAAGTCAAGTCTCACAATTAAATGTTTGTCCAAAGTTTGATGTTTAATGGCCCTCTGTATCAGTACTGATATAAAATCAGCACCATGGACAGCAGTGCAAAGCGATGTTGCAGCAGGAGGCAAGAGAATTAACTAATGTAAAATCAGCACCTTGGACAGCAGAACAGAGCGACGCTATAGCAGGGGCAGGAGAGTTTGACTGAAATCAGCACCATGGACAGCAGCTCAAATCAGCACCATGGACAGCAGTGCAGAGCTACGCCGCAGCAGAGGGCAGGAGAATTTGATCAGCACCATGGACAGCAGTACAGAGGACGCTGCAGCAGGGGGCGGGAGAATTGAATCTATCAGCTGATTATGGATATGAGGCAGAGGAGGGCAGCGGTGCCGCTGCAGGGAAGGACCAAGGGCAAGAACAGAGCGCAGCAACACCAGCACAAGAGGGGGAGGCAGTCACAGGGGTCTGTAGGGTCCCAACACCGGAGGGGCACAGTCAGCAGAGCGGCACAACGGGAATAGGTGGAGCGGAGCGCGGGGACCGGTGGCACCTGTCAGTTAATAGTGGGGAGGGACAAAGCGGCCCCCCCAGAAGCAGGAGGGAGACACCGCCGCTTGTAAATCAGCCCCGGGGGATGTGGGGCGGCAAGCCTTATACACCGGCAGCGCCGGTCTTTAGAAGGGAGACAGGAGCGGAGCGGCTCCGGAACTAAGGAGGGGGAACTGCCACCACCGGAACAGCCCCCGAACCCAGGGAACAGCCGCAGCAAGAGGCAGGGATCCCGGCCGCAGACACAAGCAGCGCCCGTCAGCAGGAGGGAGAGGGAGGACCGCTCCACAAAATAAAAGGGACACCGCCGCCACCAGACCCCAGACAATAGCCTCACAGAGTCACGATAATAGCCCTGGCATCAGCCAGGGCTTGTCTGACCTTTTAAGATGATATCTACAGTTCCTCTCCTCTGTGTAGCCGCGTCAGCTGTGAGCAGGGCCGGGTCTTCGGGCTGCTGCCGGCGTCCTGAAGCAGGAAGGTCCCGTAGCTTGGCGTCCGTGTGCTGGACTTCTCAGGGCTCCGGTCTCACAATCTTCTTACTTGATTGTAGATCTGGAAGGTCCCCGGGGTCCGCGATCCTCCACAGAAAGTGCCGGCCGGTGTTTTTAACTTCCGGAGTCCTGTCACTGGTCGCAGCTAGTAGCAGGGTGGTACAGCGCCGGGCGGTGGTATCTCTGTAGGAGTCTTACCCCCGGTCGCAGCTGGTAGTGGGGTGGATAGCAGGCAGGGACAGCTTGCAGGCTGGTGGTTCAGTACAGTGGGGCCGTTTTCAGGGCTACAGGGACCCGTGGGTCTAGTTAGGACTCGGTCCTTGTTACTTCCCAGCACAGGCTGTAAAAGCTGAAGTATATAATCGGCTCGTCCCACAACCACCGGCCTCCCACAACAGCAGAGCAGGCTTTAAGGGCTCCTTGCCACCTTCCTCAAAATATGAATCCTTTGCAAATTGTCCGATAGCACCCGATAAACAGTGTTCCTAGGTCCAGAGGAAGGGAGTAGGGAGGGTCCCCTTGCAGAGACACACAGACCTGCAAGCCTGCAGGTCTATGTCACAATACCCACGACTGGCATGAAATCAAGGACGCACCTCACTGCTTCCAAATGAAATATCTCCCAGAATAACGGGTCAGGGAGAGTCTTTTCAGTATCCAGATGATCCTTAAGCTTTAGGGAGTTAATCCATGTAAGAATTGATCGAGTAAATCTTCTTAAGTTGCTTTTATCGTCGCTTTGTAGTTTTAGCCCTCAGGGAGCTCAGGATCAAGCTGCCATCTCGTCCTGTGCTCAGGCCACTCCCCCCCTCACTCTCTTTGAATCTTCTTTATCATGCTAGGATTAGCAGGAAAAAGCAAAAAATTTCAGAATTGCACCTTGCAATGTGGAGATATTACTGTTTGTGCATTTACAATATTCATTGATTTTTGCCATTGAAAAACGTCCAGAAATGTTTGAAACTACTGACTGAATGAAAGGAGCTGGCATCTCACTCTCTTTGAATCTTCTTTATCATGCTAGGATTAGCAGGAAAAAGCAAAAAATTTCAGAATTGCACCTTGCAATGTGGAGATATTACTGTTTGTGCATTTACAATATTCATTGATTTTTGCCATTGAAAAACATGTTTTTCATATACCAGAAATGTTTGAAGCTACTGACTGAATGAAAGGAGCTGGCATCTCACTCTCTTTGAATCTTCTTTATCATGCTAGGATTAACAGGAAAAAGCAAAAAATTTCAGAATTGCACCTTGCAATGTGGAGATATTACTGTTTGTGCATTTACAATATTCATTGATTTTTGCCATTGAAAAACGTCCAGAAATGTTTGAAGCTACTGACTGAATGAAAGGAGCTGGCATCTCACTCTCTTTGAATCTTCTTTATCATGCTAGGATTAGCAGGAAAAAGCAAAAAATTTCAGAATTGCACCTTGCAATGTGGAGATATTACTGTTTGTGCATTTACAATATTCATTGATTTTTGCCATTGAAAAACATCATGTTATTCATATACCAGAAATGTTTGAAGCTACTGACTGAATGAAAGGAGCTGGCATCTCACTCTCTTTGAATCTTCTTTATCATGCTAGGATTAACAGGAAAAAGCAAAAAATTTCAGAATTGCACCTTGCAATGTGGAGATATTACTGTTTGTGCATTTACAATATTCATTGATTTTTGCCATTGAAAAACGTCCAGAAATGTTTGAAGCTACTGACTGAATGAAAGGAGCTGGCATCTCACTCTCTTTGAATCTTCTTTATCATGCTAGGATTAGCAGGAAAAAGCAAAAAATTTCAGAATTGCACCTTGCAATGTGGAGATATTACTGTTTGTGCATTTACAATATTCATTGATTTTTGCCATTGAAAAACATGTTTTTCATATACCAGAAATGTTTGAAGCTACTGACTGAATGAAAGGAGCTGGCATCTCACTCTCTTTGAATCTTCTTTATCATGCTAGGATTAGCAGGAAAAAGCAAAAAATTTCAGAATTGCACCTTGCAATGTGGAGATATTACTGTTTGTGCATTTACAATATTCATTGATTTTTGCCATTTAAAAACATCATGTTATTCATATACCAGAAATGTTTGAAGCTACTGACTGAATGAAAGGAGCTGGCATCTCACTCTCTTTGAATCTTCTTTATCATGCTAGGATTAACAGGAAAAAGCAAAAAATTTCAGAATTGCACCTTGCAATGTGGAGATATTACTGTTTGTGCATTTACAATATTCATTGATTTTTGCCATTGAAAAACGTCCAGAAATGTTTGAAGCTACTGACTGAATGAAAGGAGCTGGCATCTCACTCTCTTTGAATCTTCTTTATCATGCTAGGATTAGCAGGAAAAAGCAAAAAATTTCAGAATTGCACCTTGCAATGTGGAGATATTACTGTTTGTGCATTTACAATATTCATTGATTTTTGCCATTGAAAAACATGTTTTTCATATACCAGAAATGTTTGAAGCTACTGACTGAATGAAAGGAGCTGGCATCTCACTCTCTTTGAATCTTCTTTATCATGCTAGGATTAACAGGAAAAAGCAAAAAATTTCAGAATTGCACCTTGCAATGTGGAGATATTACTGTTTGTGCATTTACAATATTCATTGATTTTTGCCATTGAAAAACGTCCAGAAATGTTTGAAGCTACTGACTGAATGAAAGGAGCTGGCATCTCACTCTCTTTGAATATTCTTTATCATGCTAGGATTAGCAGGAAAAAGCAAAAAATTTCAGAATTGCACCTTGCAATGTGGAGATATTACTGTTTGTGCATTTACAATATTCATTGATTTTTGCCATTGAAAAACATGTTTTTCATATACCAGAAATGTTTGAAGCTACTGACTGAATGAAAGGAGCTGGCATCTCACTCTCTTTGAATCTTCTTTATCATGCTAGGATTAACAGGAAAAAGCAAAAAATTTCAGAATTGCACCTTGCAATGTGGAGATATTACTGTTTGTGCATTTACAATATTCATTGATTTTTGCCATTGAAAAACGTCCAGAAATGTTTGAAGCTACTGACTGAATGAAAGGAGCTGGCATTTCACTCTCTTTGAATCTTCTTTATCATGCTAGGATTAGCAGGAAAAAGCAAAAAATTTCAGAATTGCACCTTGCAATGTGGAGATATTACTGTTTGTGCATTTACAATATTCATTGATTTTTGCCATTGAAAAACATGTTTTTCATATACCAGAAATGTTTGAAGCTACTGACTGAATGAAAGGAGCTGGCATCTCACTCTCTTTGAATCTTCTTTATCATGCTAGGATTAGCAGGAAAAAGCAAAAAATTTCAGAATTGCACCTTGCAATGTGGAGATATTACTGTTTGTGCATTTACAATATTCATTGATTTTTGCCATTGAAAAACATGTTTTTCATATACCAGAAATGTTTGAAGCTACTGACTGAATGAAAGGAGCTGGCATCTCACTCTCTTTGAATCTTCTTTATCATGCTAGGATTAGCAGGAAAAAGCAAAAAATTTCAGAATTGCACCTTGCAATGTGGAGATAATACTGTTTGTGCATTTACAATATTCATTGATTTTTGCCATTGAAAAACATGTTTTTCATATACCAGAAATGTTTGAAGCTACTGACTGAATGAAAGGAGCTGGCATCTCACTCTCTTTGAATCTTCTTTATCATGCTAGGATTAACAGGAAAAAGCAAAAAATTTAAGAATTGCACCTTGCAATGTGGAGATATTACTGTTTGTGCATTTACAATATTCATTGATTTTTGCCATTGAAAAACGTCCAGAAATGTTTGAAGCTACTGACTGAATGAAAGGAGCTGGCATCTCACTCTCTTTGAATCTTCTTTATCATGCTAGGATTAGCAGGAAAAAGCAAAAAATTTCAGAATTGCACCTTGCAATGTGGAGATATTACTGTTTGTGCATTTACAATATTCATTGATTTTTGCCATTGAAAAACATGTTTTTCATATACCAGAAATGTTTGAAGCTACTGACTGAATGAAATTAGCTGGCATCTCACTCTCTTTGAATCTTCTTTATCCTGCTAGGATTAGCAGGAAAAAGCAAAAAATTTCAGAATTGCACCTTGCAATGTGGAGATATTACTGTTTGTGCATTTACAATATTCATTGATTTTTGCCATTGAAAAACATCCAGAAATGTTTGAAGCTACTGACTGAATGAAAGGAGCTGGCATCTCACTCTCTTTGAATCTTCTTTATCCTGCTAGGATTAGCAGGAAAAAGCAAAAAATTTCAGAATTGCACCTTGCAATGTGGAGATATTACTGTTTGTGCATTTACAATATTCATTGATTTTTGCCATTGAAAAACATCCAGAAATGTTTGAAGCTACTGACTGAATGAAAGGAGCTGGCATCTCACTCTCTTTGAATCTTCTTTATCATGCTAGGATTAGCAGGAAAAAGCAAAAAATTTCAGAATTGCACCTTGCAATGTGGAGATATTACTGTTTGTGCATTTACAATATTCATTGATTTTTGCCATTGAAAAACGTCCAGAAATGTTTGAAGCTACTGACTGAATGAAAGGAGCTGGCATCTCACTCTCTTTGAATCTTCTTTATCATGCTAGGATTAGCAGGAAAAAGCAAAAAATTTCAGAATTGCACCTTGCAATGTGGAGATATTACTGTTTGTGCATTTACAATATTCATTGATTTTTGCCATTGAAAAACATGTTTTTCATATACCAGAAATGTTTGAAGCTACTGACTGAATGAAAGGAGCTGGCATCTCACTCTCTTTGAATCTTCTTTATCATGCTAGGATTAACAGGAAAAAGCAAAAAATTTCAGAATTGCACCTTGCAATGTGGAGATATTACTGTTTGTGCATTTACAATATTCATTGATTTTTGCCATTGAAAAACGTCCAGAAATGTTTGAAGCTACTGACTGAATGAAAGGAGCTGGCATCTCACTCTCTTTGAATCTTCTTTATCATGCTAGGATTAGCAGGAAAAAGCAAAAAATTTCAGAATTGCACCTTGCAATGTGGAGATATTACTGTTTGTGCATTTACAATATTCATTGATTTTTGCCATTGAAAAACATCATGTTATTCATATACCAGAAATGTTTGAAGCTACTGACTGAATGAAAGGAGCTGGCATCTCACTCTCTTTGAATCTTCTTTATCATGCTAGGATTAACAGGAAAAAGCAAAAAATTTCAGAATTGCACCTTGCAATGTGGAGATATTACTGTTTGTGCATTTACAATATTCATTGATTTTTGCCATTGAAAAACGTCCAGAAATGTTTGAAGCTACTGACTGAATGAAAGGAGCTGGCATCTCACTCTCTTTGAATCTTCTTTATCATGCTAGGATTAGCAGGAAAAAGCAAAAAATTTCAGAATTGCACCTTGCAATGTGGAGATATTACTGTTTGTGCATTTACAATATTCATTGATTTTTGCCATTGAAAAACATGTTTTTCATATACCAGAAATGTTTGAAGCTACTGACTGAATGAAAGGAGCTGGCATCTCACTCTCTTTGAATCTTCTTTATCCTGCTAGGATTAGCAGGAAAAAGCAAAAAATTTCAGAATTGCACCTTGCAATGTGGAGATATTACTGTTTGTGCATTTACAATATTCATTGATTTTTGCCATTGAAAAACATCCAGAAATGTTTGAAGCTACTGACTGAATGAAAGGAGCTGGCATTTCACTCTCTTTGAATCTTCTTTATCATGCTAGGATTAGCAGGAAAAAGCAAAAAATTTCAGAATTGCACCTTGCAATGTGGAGATATTACTGTTTGTGCATTTACAATATTCATTGATTTTTGCCATTGAAAAACATGTTTTTCATATACCAGAAATGTTTGAAGCTACTGACTGAATGAAAGGAGCTGGCATCTCACTCTCTTTGAATCTTCTTTATCATGCTAGGATTAGCAGGAAAAAGCAAAAAATTTCAGAATTGCACCTTGCAATGTGGAGATAATACTGTTTGTGCATTTACAATATTCATTGATTTTTGCCATTGAAAAACATGTTTTTCATATACCAGAAATGTTTGAAGCTACTGACTGAATGAAAGGAGCTGGCATCTCACTCTCTTTGAATCTTCTTTATCATGCTAGGATTAACAGGAAAAAGCAAAAAATTTAAGAATTGCACCTTGCAATGTGGAGATATTACTGTTTGTGCATTTACAATATTCATTGATTTTTGCCATTGAAAAACGTCCAGAAATGTTTGAAGCTACTGACTGAATGAAAGGAGCTGGCATCTCACTCTCTTTGAATCTTCTTTATCATGCTAGGATTAGCAGGAAAAAGCAAAAAATTTCAGAATTGCACCTTGCAATGTGGAGATATTACTGTTTGTGCATTTACAATATTCATTGATTTTTGCCATTGAAAAACATGTTTTTCATATACCAGAAATGTTTGAAGCTACTGACTGAATGAAATTAGCTGGCATCTCACTCTCTTTGAATCTTCTTTATCCTGCTAGGATTAGCAGGAAAAAGCAAAAAATTTCAGAATTGCACCTTGCAATGTGGAGATATTACTGTTTGTGCATTTACAATATTCATTGATTTTTGCCATTGAAAAACATCCAGAAATGTTTGAAGCTACTGACTGAATGAAAGGAGCTGGCATCTCACTCTCTTTGAATCTTCTTTATCCTGCTAGGATTAGCAGGAAAAAGCAAAAAATTTCAGAATTGCACCTTGCAATGTGGAGATATTACTGTTTGTGCATTTACAATATTCATTGATTTTTGCCATTGAAAAACATCCAGAAATGTTTGAAGCTACTGACTGAATGAAAGGAGCTGGCATCTCACTCTCTTTGAATCTTCTTTATCATGCTAGGATTAGCAGGAAAAAGCAAAAAATTTCAGAATTGCACCTTGCAATGTGGAGATATTACTGTTTGTGCATTTACAATATTCATTGATTTTTGCCATTGAAAAACGTCCAGAAATGTTTGAAGCTACTGACTGAATGAAAGGAGCTGGCATCTCACTCTCTTTGAATCTTCTTTATCATGCTAGGATTAGCAGGAAAAAGCAAAAAATTTCAGAATTGCACCTTGCAATGTGGAGATATTACTGTTTGTGCATTTACAATATTCATTGATTTTTGCCATTGAAAAACATGTTTTTCATATACCAGAAATGTTTGAAGCTACTGACTGAATGAAAGGAGCTGGCATCTCACTCTCTTTGAATCTTCTTTATCATGCTAGGATTAACAGGAAAAAGCAAAAAATTTCAGAATTGCACCTTGCAATGTGGAGATATTACTGTTTGTGCATTTACAATATTCATTGATTTTTGCCATTGAAAAACGTCCAGAAATGTTTGAAGCTACTGACTGAATGAAAGGAGCTGGCATCTCACTCTCTTTGAATCTTCTTTATCATGCTAGGATTAGCAGGAAAAAGCAAAAAATTTCAGAATTGCACCTTGCAATGTGGAGATATTACTGTTTGTGCATTTACAATATTCATTGATTTTTGCCATTGAAAAACATCATGTTATTCATATACCAGAAATGTTTGAAGCTACTGACTGAATGAAAGGAGCTGGCATCTCACTCTCTTTGAATCTTCTTTATCATGCTAGGATTAACAGGAAAAAGCAAAAAATTTCAGAATTGCACCTTGCAATGTGGAGATATTACTGTTTGTGCATTTACAATATTCATTGATTTTTGCCATTGAAAAACGTCCAGAAATGTTTGAAGCTACTGACTGAATGAAAGGAGCTGGCATCTCACTCTCTTTGAATCTTCTTTATCATGCTAGGATTAGCAGGAAAAAGCAAAAAATTTCAGAATTGCACCTTGCAATGTGGAGATATTACTGTTTGTGCATTTACAATATTCATTGATTTTTGCCATTGAAAAACATGTTTTTCATATACCAGAAATGTTTGAAGCTACTGACTGAATGAAAGGAGCTGGCATCTCACTCTCTTTGAATCTTCTTTATCCTGCTAGGATTAGCAGGAAAAAGCAAAAAATTTCAGAATTGCACCTTGCAATGTGGAGATATTACTGTTTGTGCATTTACAATATTCATTGATTTTTGCCATTGAAAAACATCCAGAAATGTTTGAAGCTACTGACTGAATGAAAGGAGCTGGCATCTCACTCTCTTTGAATCTTCTTTATCATGCTAGGATTAGCAGGAAAAAGCAAAAAATTTCAGAATTGCACCTTGCAATGTGGAGATATTACTGTTTGTGCATTTACAATATTCATTGATTTTTGCCATTGAAAAACGTCCAGAAATGTTTGAAGCTACTGACTGAATGAAAGGAGCTGGCATCTCACTCTCTTTGAATCTTCTTTATCATGCTAGGATTAGTAGGAAAAAGCAAAAAAATTCAGAATTGCACCTTGCAATGTGGAGATATTACTGTTTGTGCATTTACAATATTCATTGATTTTTGCCATTGAAAAACATCATGTTATTCATATACCAGAAATGTTTGAAGCTACTGACTGAATGAAAGGAGCTGGCATCTCACTCTCTTTGAATCTTCTTTATCATGCTAGGATTAACAGGAAAAAGCAAAAAATTTCAGAATTGCACCTTGCAATGTGGAGATATTACTGTTTGTGCATTT
>NW_027371073.1:0-30956 GCF_046119375.1 Phyllobates terribilis | reverse complement strand
TCTCCGCATTGCAAGGTGCAATTCTGAAATTTTTTGCTTTTTCCTGCTCCTCTTAGCATGATAAACAAGATTCAAAGAGAGTGAGATGCCAGCTCCTTTCATTCAGTCAGTAGCTTCAATCATTTCTGGACGTTTTTCAATGGCAAAAATCAATGAATATTGTAAATGCACAAACAGTAATTTCTCCGCATTGCAAGGTGCAATTCTGAAATTTTTTGCTTTTTCCTGCTCCTCTTAGCATGATAAAGAAGATTCAAAGAGAGTGAGATGCCAGCTCCTTTCATTCAGTCAGTAGCTTCAAACATTTCTGGTATATGAATAACATGATGTTTTTCAATGGCAAAAATCAATGAATATTGTAAATGCACAAACAGTAATTTCTCCGCATTGCAAGGTGCAAGTCTGAAATTTTTTGCTTTTTCCTGCTCCTCTTAGCATGATAAAGAAGATTCAAAGAGAGTGAGATGCCAGCTACTTTCATTCAGTCAGTAGCTTCAATCATTTCTGGACGTTTTTCAATGGTAAAAATCAATGAATATTGTAAATGCACAAACAGTAATTTCTCCACATTGCAAGGTGCAATTCTGAAATTTTTTGCTTTTTCCTGCTCCTCTTAGCATGATAAAGAAGATTCAAAGAGAGTGAGATGCCAGCTCCTTTCATTCAGTCAGTAGCTTCAATCATTTCTGGTATATGAATAACATGATGTTTTTCAATGGCAAAAATCAATGAATATTGTAAATGCACAAACAGTAATTTCTCCGCATTGCAAGGTGCAATTCTGAAATTTTTTGCTTTTTCCTGCTCCTCTTAGCATGATAAAGAAGATTCAAAGAGAGTGAGATGCCAGCTCCTTTCATTCAGTCAGTAGCTTCAATCATTTCTGGACGTTTTTCAATGGCAAAAATCAATGAATATTGTAAATGCACAAACAGTAATTTCTCCGCATTGCAAGGTGCAATTCTGAAATTTTTTGCTTTTTCCTGCTCCTCTTAGCATGATAAAGAAGATTCAAAGAGAGTGAGATGTCAGCTCCTTTCATTCAGTCAGTAGCTTCAAACATTTCTGGTATATGAATAACATGATGTTTTTCAATGGCAAAAATCAATGAATTTTGTAAATGCACAAACAGTAATTTCTCCGCATTGCAAGGTGCAATTCTGAAATTTTTTGCTTTTTCCTGCTCCTCTTAGCATGATAAAGAAGATTCAAAGAGAGTGAGATGCCAGTTCCTTTCATTCAGTCAGTAGCTTCAATCATTTCTGGACGTTTTTCAATGGCAAAAATCAATGAATATTGTAAATGCACAAACAGTAATTTCTCCGCATTGCAAGGTGCAATTCTGAAATTTTTTGCTTTTTCCTGCTCCGCTTAGCATGATAAAGAAGATTCAAAGAGAGTGAGATGCCAGCTCCTTTCATTCAGTCAGTAGCTTCAATCATTTCTGGTATATGAATAACATGATGTTTTTCAATGGCAAAAATCAATGAATATTGTAAATGCACAAACAGTAATTTCTCCGCATTGCAAGGTGCAATTCTGAAATTTTTTGCTTTTTCCTGCTCCTCTTAGCATGATAAAGAAGATTCAAAGAGAGTGAGATGCCAGCTCCTTTCATTCAGTCAGTAGCTTCAATCATTTCTGGACGTTTTTCAATGGCAAAAATCAATGAATATTGTAAATGCACAAACAGTAATTTCTCCGCATTGCAAGGTGCAATTCTGAAATTTTTTGCTTTTTCCTGCTCCTCTTAGCATGATAAAGAAGATTCAAAGAGAGTGAGATGCCAGCTCCTTTCATTCAGTCAGTAGCTTCAATCATTTCTGGACGTTTTTCAATGGCAAAAATCAATGAATATTGTAAATGCACAAACAGTAATTTCTCCGCATTGCAAGGTGCAATTCTGAAATTTTTTGCTTTTTCCTGCTCCTCTTAGCATGATAAAGAAGATTCAAAGAGAGTGAGATGTCAGCTCCTTTCATTCAGTCAGTAGCTTCAAACATTTCTGGTATATGAATAACATGATGTTTTTCAATGGCAAAAATCAATGAATTTTGTAAATGCACAAACAGTAATTTCTCCGCATTGCAAGGTGCAATTCTGAAATTTTTTGCTTTTTCCTGCTCCTCTTAGCATGATAAAGAAGATTCAAAGAGAGTGAGATGCCAGTTCCTTTCATTCAGTCAGTAGCTTCAATCATTTCTGGACGTTTTTCAATGGCAAAAATCAATGAATATTGTAAATGCACAAACAGTAATTTCTCCGCATTGCAAGGTGCAATTCTGAAATTTTTTGCTTTTTCCTGCTCCTCTTAGCATGATAAAGAAGATTCAAAGAGAGTGAGATGCCAGCTCCTTTCATTCAGTCAGTAGCTTCAATCATTTCTGGTATATGAATAACATGATGTTTTTCAATGGCAAAAATCAATGAATATTGTAAATGCACAAACAGTAATTTCTCCGCATTGCAAGGTGCAATTCTGAATTTTTTTGCTTTTTCCTGCTCCTCTTAGCATGATAAAGAAGATTCAAAGAGAGTGAGATGCCAGCTCCTTTCATTCAGTCAGTAGCTTCAATCATTTCTGGACGTTTTTCAATGGCAAAAATCAATGAATATTGTAAATGCACAAACAGTAATTTCTCCGCATTGCAAGGTGCAATTCTGAAATTTTTTGCTTTTTCCTGCTCCTCTTAGCATGATAAACAAGATTCAAAGAGAGTGAGATGCCAGCTCCTTTCATTCAGTCAGTAGCTTCAATCATTTCTGGACGTTTTTCAATGGCAAAAATCAATGAATATTGTAAATGCACAAACAGTAATTTCTCCGCATTGCAAGGTGCAATTCTGAAATTTTTTGCTTTTTCCTGCTCCTCTTAGCATGATAAAGAAGATTCAAAGAGAGTGAGATGCCAGCTCCTTTCATTCAGTCAGTAGCTTCAAACATTTCTGGTATATGAATAACATGATGTTTTTCAATGGCAAAAATCAATGAATATTGTAAATGCACAAACAGTAATTTCTCCGCATTGCAAGGTGCAAGTCTGAAATTTTTTGCTTTTTCCTGCTCCTCTTAGCATGATAAAGAAGATTCAAAGAGAGTGAGATGCCAGCTACTTTCATTCAGTCAGTAGCTTCAATCATTTCTGGACGTTTTTCAATGGTAAAAATCAATGAATATTGTAAATGCACAAACAGTAATTTCTCCACATTGCAAGGTGCAATTCTGAAATTTTTTGCTTTTTCCTGCTCCTCTTAGCATGATAAAGAAGATTCAAAGAGAGTGAGATGCCAGCTCCTTTCATTCAGTCAGTAGCTTCAATCATTTCTGGTATATGAATAACATGATGTTTTTCAATGGCAAAAATCAATGAATATTGTAAATGCACAAACAGTAATTTCTCCGCATTGCAAGGTGCAATTCTGAAATTTTTTGCTTTTTCCTGCTCCTCTTAGCATGATAAAGAAGATTCAAAGAGAGTGAGATGCCAGCTCCTTTCATTCAGTCAGTAGCTTCAATCATTTCTGGACGTTTTTCAATGGCAAAAATCAATGAATATTGTAAATGCACAAACAGTAATTTCTCCGCATTGCAAGGTGCAATTCTGAAATTTTTTGCTTTTTCCTGCTCCTCTTAGCATGATAAAGAAGATTCAAAGAGAGTGAGATGTCAGCTCCTTTCATTCAGTCAGTAGCTTCAAACATTTCTGGTATATGAATAACATGATGTTTTTCAATGGCAAAAATCAATGAATTTTGTAAATGCACAAACAGTAATTTCTCCGCATTGCAAGGTGCAATTCTGAAATTTTTTGCTTTTTCCTGCTCCTCTTAGCATGATAAAGAAGATTCAAAGAGAGTGAGATGCCAGTTCCTTTCATTCAGTCAGTAGCTTCAATCATTTCTGGACGTTTTTCAATGGCAAAAATCAATGAATATTGTAAATGCACAAACAGTAATTTCTCCGCATTGCAAGGTGCAATTCTGAAATTTTTTGCTTTTTCCTGCTCCGCTTAGCATGATAAAGAAGATTCAAAGAGAGTGAGATGCCAGCTCCTTTCATTCAGTCAGTAGCTTCAATCATTTCTGGTATATGAATAACATGATGTTTTTCAATGGCAAAAATCAATGAATATTGTAAATGCACAAACAGTAATTTCTCCGCATTGCAAGGTGCAATTCTGAAATTTTTTGCTTTTTCCTGCTCCTCTTAGCATGATAAAGAAGATTCAAAGAGAGTGAGATGCCAGCTCCTTTCATTCAGTCAGTAGCTTCAATCATTTCTGGACGTTTTTCAATGGCAAAAATCAATGAATATTGTAAATGCACAAACAGTAATTTCTCCGCATTGCAAGGTGCAATTCTGAAATTTTTTGCTTTTTCCTGCTCCTCTTAGCATGATAAAGAAGATTCAAAGAGAGTGAGATGCCAGCTCCTTTCATTCAGTCAGTAGCTTCAATCATTTCTGGACGTTTTTCAATGGCAAAAATCAATGAATATTGTAAATGCACAAACAGTAATTTCTCCGCATTGCAAGGTGCAATTCTGAAATTTTTTGCTTTTTCCTGCTCCTCTTAGCATGATAAAGAAGATTCAAAGAGAGTGAGATGTCAGCTCCTTTCATTCAGTCAGTAGCTTCAAACATTTCTGGTATATGAATAACATGATGTTTTTCAATGGCAAAAATCAATGAATTTTGTAAATGCACAAACAGTAATTTCTCCGCATTGCAAGGTGCAATTCTGAAATTTTTTGCTTTTTCCTGCTCCTCTTAGCATGATAAAGAAGATTCAAAGAGAGTGAGATGCCAGTTCCTTTCATTCAGTCAGTAGCTTCAATCATTTCTGGACGTTTTTCAATGGCAAAAATCAATGAATATTGTAAATGCACAAACAGTAATTTCTCCGCATTGCAAGGTGCAATTCTGAAATTTTTTGCTTTTTCCTGCTCCTCTTAGCATGATAAAGAAGATTCAAAGAGAGTGAGATGCCAGCTCCTTTCATTCAGTCAGTAGCTTCAATCATTTCTGGTATATGAATAACATGATGTTTTTCAATGGCAAAAATCAATGAATATTGTAAATGCACAAACAGTAATTTCTCCGCATTGCAAGGTGCAATTCTGAAATTTTTTGCTTTTTCCTGCTCCTCTTAGCATGATAAAGAAGATTCAAAGAGAGTGAGATGCCAGCTCCTTTCATTCAGTCAGTAGCTTCAATCATTTCTGGACGTTTTTCAATGGCAAAAATCAATGAATATTGTAAATGCACAAACAGTAATTTCTCCGCATTGCAAGGTGCAATTCTGAAATTTTTTGCTTTTTCCTGCTCCTCTTAGCATGATAAACAAGATTCAAAGAGAGTGAGATGCCAGCTCCTTTCATTCAGTCAGTAGCTTCAATCATTTCTGGACGTTTTTCAATGGCAAAAATCAATGAATATTGTAAATGCACAAACAGTAATTTCTCCGCATTGCAAGGTGCAATTCTGAAATTTTTTGCTTTTTCCTGCTCCTCTTAGCATGATAAAGAAGATTCAAAGAGAGTGAGATGCCAGCTCCTTTCATTCAGTCAGTAGCTTCAAACATTTCTGGTATATGAATAACATGATGTTTTTCAATGGCAAAAATCAATGAATATTGTAAATGCACAAACAGTAATTTCTCCGCATTGCAAGGTGCAAGTCTGAAATTTTTTGCTTTTTCCTGCTCCTCTTAGCATGATAAAGAAGATTCAAAGAGAGTGAGATGCCAGCTACTTTCATTCAGTCAGTAGCTTCAATCATTTCTGGACGTTTTTCAATGGTAAAAATCAATGAATATTGTAAATGCACAAACAGTAATTTCTCCACATTGCAAGGTGCAATTCTGAAATTTTTTGCTTTTTCCTGCTCCTCTTAGCATGATAAAGAAGATTCAAAGAGAGTGAGATGCCAGCTCCTTTCATTCAGTCAGTAGCTTCAAACATTTCTGGTATATGAATAACATGATGTTTTTCAATGGCAAAAATCAATGAATATTGTAAATGCACAAACAGTAATTTCTCTGCATTGCAAGGTGCAATTCTGAAATTTTTTGCTTTTTCCTGCTCCTCTTAGCATGATAAAGAAGATTCAAAGAGAGTGAGATGCCAGCTACTTTCATTCAGTCAGTAGCTTCAATCATTTCTGGACGTTTTTCAATGGTAAAAATCAATGAATATTGTAAATGCACAAACAGTAATTTCTCCGCATTGCAAGGTGCAATTCTGAAATTTTTTGCTTTTTCCTGCTCCGCTTAGCATGATAAAGAAGATTCAAAGAGAGTGAGATGCCAGCTCCTTTCATTCAGTCAGTAGCTTCAATCATTTCTGGTATATGAATAACATGATGTTTTTCAATGGCAAAAATCAATGAATATTGTAAATGCACAAACAGTAATTTCTCCGCATTGCAAGGTGCAATTCTGAAATTTTTTGCTTTTTCCTGCTCCTCTTAGCATGATAAAGAAGATTCAAAGAGAGTGAGATGCCAGCTCCTTTCATTCAGTCAGTAGCTTCAATCATTTCTGGTATATGAATAACATGATGTTTTTCAATGGCAAAAATCAATGAATATTGTAAATGCACAAACAGTAATTTCTCCGCATTGCAAGGTGCAATTCTGAAATTTTTTGCTTTTTCCTGCTCCTCTTAGCATGATAAAGAAGATTCAAAGAGAGTGAGATGCCAGCTCCTTTCATTCAGTCAGTAGCTTCAATCATTTCTGGACGTTTTTCAATGGCAAAAATCAATGAATATTGTAAATGCACAAACAGTAATTTCTCCGCATTGCAAGGTGCAATTCTGAAATTTTTTGCTTTTTCCTGCTCCTCTTAGCATGATAAAGAAGATTCAAAGAGAGTGAGATGTCAGCTCCTTTCATTCAGTCAGTAGCTTCAAACATTTCTGGTATATGAATAACATGATGTTTTTCAATGGCAAAAATCAATGAATTTTGTAAATGCACAAACAGTAATTTCTCCGCATTGCAAGGTGCAATTCTGAAATTTTTTGCTTTTTCCTGCTCCTCTTAGCATGATAAAGAAGATTCAAAGAGAGTGAGATGCCAGTTCCTTTCATTCAGTCAGTAGCTTCAATCATTTCTGGACGTTTTTCAATGGCAAAAATCAATGAATATTGTAAATGCACAAACAGTAATTTCTCCACATTGCAAGGTGCAATTCTGAAATTTTTTGCTTTTTCCTGCTCCGCTTAGCATGATAAAGAAGATTCAAAGAGAGTGAGATGCCAGCTCCTTTCATTCAGTCAGTAGCTTCAATCATTTCTGGTATATGAATAACATGATGTTTTTCAATGGCAAAAATCAATGAATATTGTAAATGCACAAACAGTAATTTCTCCGCATTGCAAGGTGCAATTCTGAAATTTTTTGCTTTTTCCTGCTCCTCTTAGCATGATAAAGAAGATTCAAAGAGAGTGAGATGCCAGCTCCTTTCATTCAGTCAGTAGCTTCAATCATTTCTGGACGTTTTTCAATGGCAAAAATCAATGAATATTGTAAATGCACAAACAGTAATTTCTCCGCATTGCAAGGTGCAATTCTGAAATTTTTTGCTTTTTCCTGCTCCTCTTAGCATGATAAAGAAGATTCAAAGAGAGTGAGATGCCAGCTCCTTTCATTCAGTCAGTAGCTTCAATCATTTCTGGACGTTTTTCAATGGCAAAAATCAATGAATATTGTAAATGCACAAACAGTAATTTCTCCGCATTGCAAGGTGCAATTCTGAAATTTTTTGCTTTTTCCTGCTCCTCTTAGCATGATAAAGAAGATTCAAAGAGAGTGAGATGTCAGCTCCTTTCATTCAGTCAGTAGCTTCAAACATTTCTGGTATATGAATAACATGATGTTTTTCAATGGCAAAAATCAATGAATTTTGTAAATGCACAAACAGTAATTTCTCCGCATTGCAAGGTGCAATTCTGAAATTTTTTGCTTTTTCCTGCTCCTCTTAGCATGATAAAGAAGATTCAAAGAGAGTGAGATGCCAGTTCCTTTCATTCAGTCAGTAGCTTCAATCATTTCTGGACGTTTTTCAATGGCAAAAATCAATGAATATTGTAAATGCACAAACAGTAATTTCTCCGCATTGCAAGGTGCAATTCTGAAATTTTTTGCTTTTTCCTGCTCCTCTTAGCATGATAAAGAAGATTCAAAGAGAGTGAGATGCCAGCTCCTTTCATTCAGTTAGTAGCTTCAATCATTTCTGGTATATGAATAACATGATGTTTTTCAATGGCAAAAATCAATGAATATTGTAAATGCACAAACAGTAATTTCTCCGCATTGCAAGGTGCAATTCTGAAATTTTTTGCTTTTTCCTGCTCCTCTTAGCATGATAAAGAAGATTCAAAGAGAGTGAGATGCCAGCTCCTTTCATTCAGTCAGTAGCTTCAATCATTTCTGGACGTTTTTCAATGGCAAAAATCAATGAATATTGTAAATGCACAAACAGTAATTTCTCCGCATTGCAAGGTGCAATTCTGAAATTTTTTGCTTTTTCCTGCTCCTCTTAGCATGATAAACAAGATTCAAAGAGAGTGAGATGCCAGCTCCTTTCATTCAGTCAGTAGCTTCAATCATTTCTGGACGTTTTTCAATGGCAAAAATCAATGAATATTGTAAATGCACAAACAGTAATTTCTCCGCATTGCAAGGTGCAATTCTGAAATTTTTTGCTTTTTCCTGCTCCTCTTAGCATGATAAAGAAGATTCAAAGAGAGTGAGATGCCAGCTCCTTTCATTCAGTCAGTAGCTTCAAACATTTCTGGTATATGAATAACATGATGTTTTTCAATGGCAAAAATCAATGAATATTGTAAATGCACAAACAGTAATTTCTCCGCATTGCAAGGTGCAAGTCTGAAATTTTTTGCTTTTTCCTGCTCCTCTTAGCATGATAAAGAAGATTCAAAGAGAGTGAGATGCCAGCTACTTTCATTCAGTCAGTAGCTTCAATCATTTCTGGACGTTTTTCAATGGTAAAAATCAATGAATATTGTAAATGCACAAACAGTAATTTCTCCACATTGCAAGGTGCAATTCTGAAATTTTTTGCTTTTTCCTGCTCCTCTTAGCATGATAAAGAAGATTCAAAGAGAGTGAGATGCCAGCTCCTTTCATTCAGTCAGTAGCTTCAAACATTTCTGGTATATGAATAACATGATGTTTTTCAATGGCAAAAATCAATGAATATTGTAAATGCACAAACAGTAATTTCTCTGCATTGCAAGGTGCAATTCTGAAATTTTTTGCATTTTCCTGCTCCTCTTAGCATGATAAAGAAGATTCAAAGAGAGTGAGATGCCAGCTACTTTCATTCAGTCAGTAGCTTCAATCATTTCTGGACGTTTTTCAATGGTAAAAATCAATGAATATTGTAAATGCACAAACAGTAATTTCTCCGCATTGCAAGGTGCAATTCTGAAATTTTTTGCTTTTTCCTGCTCCGCTTAGCATGATAAAGAAGATTCAAAGAGAGTGAGATGCCAGCTCCTTTCATTCAGTCAGTAGCTTCAATCATTTCTGGTATATGAATAACATGATGTTTTTCAATGGCAAAAATCAATGAATATTGTAAATGCACAAACAGTAATTTCTCCGCATTGCAAGGTGCAATTCTGAAATTTTTTGCTTTTTCCTGCTCCTCTTAGCATGATAAAGAAGATTCAAAGAGAGTGAGATGCCAGCTCCTTTCATTCAGTCAGTAGCTTCAATCATTTCTGGACGTTTTTCAATGGCAAAAATCAATGAATATTGTAAATGCACAAACAGTAATTTCTCCGCATTGCAAGGTGCAATTCTGAAATTTTTTGCTTTTTCCTGCTCCTCTTAGCATGATAAAGAAGATTCAAAGAGAGTGAGATGCCAGCTCCTTTCATTCAGTCAGTAGCTTCAATCATTTCTGGACGTTTTTCAATGGCAAAAATCAATGAATATTGTAAATGCACAAACAGTAATTTCTCCGCATTGCAAGGTGCAATTCTGAAATTTTTTGCTTTTTCCTGCTCCTCTTAGCATGATAAAGAAGATTCAAAGAGAGTGAGATGTCAGCTCCTTTCATTCAGTCAGTAGCTTCAAACATTTCTGGTATATGAATAACATGATGTTTTTCAATGGCAAAAATCAATGAATTTTGTAAATGCACAAACAGTAATTTCTCCGCATTGCAAGGTGCAATTCTGAAATTTTTTGCTTTTTCCTGCTCCTCTTAGCATGATAAAGAAGATTCAAAGAGAGTGAGATGCCAGTTCCTTTCATTCAGTCAGTAGCTTCAATCATTTCTGGACGTTTTTCAATGGCAAAAATCAATGAATATTGTAAATGCACAAACAGTAATTTCTCCGCATTGCAAGGTGCAATTCTGAAATTTTTTGCTTTTTCCTGCTCCTCTTAGCATGATAAAGAAGATTCAAAGAGAGTGAGATGCCAGCTCCTTTCATTCAGTCAGTAGCTTCAATCATTTCTGGTATATGAATAACATGATGTTTTTCAATGGCAAAAATCAATGAATATTGTAAATGCACAAACAGTAATTTCTCCGCATTGCAAGGTGCAATTCTGAATTTTTTTGCTTTTTCCTGCTCCTCTTAGCATGATAAAGAAGATTCAAAGAGAGTGAGATGCCAGCTCCTTTCATTCAGTCAGTAGCTTCAATCATTTCTGGACGTTTTTCAATGGCAAAAATCAATGAATATTGTAAATGCACAAACAGTAATTTCTCCGCATTGCAAGGTGCAATTCTGAAATTTTTTGCTTTTTCCTGCTCCTCTTAGCATGATAAACAAGATTCAAAGAGAGTGAGATGCCAGCTCCTTTCATTCAGTCAGTAGCTTCAATCATTTCTGGACGTTTTTCAATGGCAAAAATCAATGAATATTGTAAATGCACAAACAGTAATTTCTCCGCATTGCAAGGTGCAATTCTGAAATTTTTTGCTTTTTCCTGCTCCTCTTAGCATGATAAAGAAGATTCAAAGAGAGTGAGATGCCAGCTCCTTTCATTCAGTCAGTAGCTTCAAACATTTCTGGTATATGAATAACATGATGTTTTTCAATGGCAAAAATCAATGAATATTGTAAATGCACAAACAGTAATTTCTCCGCATTGCAAGGTGCAAGTCTGAAATTTTTTGCTTTTTCCTGCTCCTCTTAGCATGATAAAGAAGATTCAAAGAGAGTGAGATGCCAGCTACTTTCATTCAGTCAGTAGCTTCAATCATTTCTGGACGTTTTTCAATGGTAAAAATCAATGAATATTGTAAATGCACAAACAGTAATTTCTCCACATTGCAAGGTGCAATTCTGAAATTTTTTGCTTTTTCCTGCTCCTCTTAGCATGATAAAGAAGATTCAAAGAGAGTGAGATGCCAGCTCCTTTCATTCAGTCAGTAGCTTCAATCATTTCTGGTATATGAATAACATGATGTTTTTCAATGGCAAAAATCAATGAATAATTTAAATGCACAAACAGTAATTTCTCCGCATTGCAAGGTGCAATTCTGAAATTTTTTGCTTTTTCCTGCTCCTCTTAGCATGATAAAGAAGATTCAAAGAGAGTGAGATGCCAGCTCCTTTCATTCAGTCAGTAGCTTCAATCATTTCTGGACGTTTTTCAATGGCAAAAATCAATGAATATTGTAAATGCACAAACAGTAATTTCTCCGCATTGCAAGGTGCAATTCTGAAATTTTTTGCTTTTTCCTGCTCCTCTTAGCATGATAAAGAAGATTCAAAGAGAGTGAGATGTCAGCTCCTTTCATTCAGTCAGTAGCTTCAAACATTTCTGGTATATGAATAACATGATGTTTTTCAATGGCAAAAATCAATGAATTTTGTAAATGCACAAACAGTAATTTCTCCGCATTGCAAGGTGCAATTCTGAAATTTTTTGCTTTTTCCTGCTCCTCTTAGCATGATAAAGAAGATTCAAAGAGAGTGAGATGCCAGTTCCTTTCATTCAGTCAGTAGCTTCAATCATTTCTGGACGTTTTTCAATGGCAAAAATCAATGAATATTGTAAATGCACAAACAGTAATTTCTCCGCATTGCAAGGTGCAATTCTGAAATTTTTTGCTTTTTCCTGCTCCGCTTAGCATGATAAAGAAGATTCAAAGAGAGTGAGATGCCAGCTCCTTTCATTCAGTCAGTAGCTTCAATCATTTCTGGTATATGAATAACATGATGTTTTTCAATGGCAAAAATCAATGAATATTGTAAATGCACAAACAGTAATTTCTCCGCATTGCAAGGTGCAATTCTGAAATTTTTTGCTTTTTCCTGCTCCTCTTAGCATGATAAAGAAGATTCAAAGAGAGTGAGATGCCAGCTCCTTTCATTCAGTCAGTAGCTTCAATCATTTCTGGACGTTTTTCAATGGCAAAAATCAATGAATATTGTAAATGCACAAACAGTAATTTCTCCGCATTGCAAGGTGCAATTCTGAAATTTTTTGCTTTTTCCTGCTCCTCTTAGCATGATAAAGAAGATTCAAAGAGAGTGAGATGCCAGCTCCTTTCATTCAGTCAGTAGCTTCAATCATTTCTGGACGTTTTTCAATGGCAAAAATCAATGAATATTGTAAATGCACAAACAGTAATTTCTCCGCATTGCAAGGTGCAATTCTGAAATTTTTTGCTTTTTCCTGCTCCTCTTAGCATGATAAAGAAGATTCAAAGAGAGTGAGATGTCAGCTCCTTTCATTCAGTCAGTAGCTTCAAACATTTCTGGTATATGAATAACATGATGTTTTTCAATGGCAAAAATCAATGAATTTTGTAAATGCACAAACAGTAATTTCTCCGCATTGCAAGGTGCAATTCTGAAATTTTTTGCTTTTTCCTGCTCCTCTTAGCATGATAAAGAAGATTCAAAGAGAGTGAGATGCCAGTTCCTTTCATTCAGTCAGTAGCTTCAATCATTTCTGGACGTTTTTCAATGGCAAAAATCAATGAATATTGTAAATGCACAAACAGTAATTTCTCCGCATTGCAAGGTGCAATTCTGAAATTTTTTGCTTTTTCCTGCTCCTCTTAGCATGATAAAGAAGATTCAAAGAGAGTGAGATGCCAGCTCCTTTCATTCAGTCAGTAGCTTCAATCATTTCTGGTATATGAATAACATGATGTTTTTCAATGGCAAAAATCAATGAATATTGTAAATGCACAAACAGTAATTTCTCCGCATTGCAAGGTGCAATTCTGAAATTTTTTGCTTTTTCCTGCTCCTCTTAGCATGATAAAGAAGATTCAAAGAGAGTGAGATGCCAGCTCCTTTCATTCAGTCAGTAGCTTCAATCATTTCTGGACGTTTTTCAATGGCAAAAATCAATGAATATTGTAAATGCACAAACAGTAATTTCTCCGCATTGCAAGGTGCAATTCTGAAATTTTTTGCTTTTTCCTGCTCCTCTTAGCATGATAAACAAGATTCAAAGAGAGTGAGATGCCAGCTCCTTTCATTCAGTCAGTAGCTTCAATCATTTCTGGACGTTTTTCAATGGCAAAAATCAATGAATATTGTAAATGCACAAACAGTAATTTCTCCGCATTGCAAGGTGCAATTCTGAAATTTTTTGCTTTTTCCTGCTCCTCTTAGCATGATAAAGAAGATTCAAAGAGAGTGAGATGCCAGCTCCTTTCATTCAGTCAGTAGCTTCAAACATTTCTGGTATATGAATAACATGATGTTTTTCAATGGCAAAAATCAATGAATATTGTAAATGCACAAACAGTAATTTCTCCGCATTGCAAGGTGCAAGTCTGAAATTTTTTGCTTTTTCCTGCTCCTCTTAGCATGATAAAGAAGATTCAAAGAGAGTGAGATGCCAGCTACTTTCATTCAGTCAGTAGCTTCAATCATTTCTGGACGTTTTTCAATGGTAAAAATCAATGAATATTGTAAATGCACAAACAGTAATTTCTCCACATTGCAAGGTGCAATTCTGAAATTTTTTGCTTTTTCCTGCTCCTCTTAGCATGATAAAGAAGATTCAAAGAGAGTGAGATGCCAGCTCCTTTCATTCAGTCAGTAGCTTCAAACATTTCTGGTATATGAATAACATGATGTTTTTCAATGGCAAAAATCAATGAATATTGTAAATGCACAAACAGTAATTTCTCTGCATTGCAAGGTGCAATTCTGAAATTTTTTGCTTTTTCCTGCTCCTCTTAGCATGATAAAGAAGATTCAAAGAGAGTGAGATGCCAGCTACTTTCATTCAGTCAGTAGCTTCAATCATTTCTGGACGTTTTTCAATGGTAAAAATCAATGAATATTGTAAATGCACAAACAGTAATTTCTCCACATTGCAAGGTGCAATTCTGAAATTTTTTGCTTTTTCCTGCTCCTCTTAGCATGATAAAGAAGATTCAAAGAGAGTGAGATGCCAGCTCCTTTCATTCAGTCAGTAGCTTCAAACATTTCTGGTATATGAATAACATGATGTTTTTCAATGGCAAAAATCAATGAATATTGTAAATGCACAAACAGTAATTTCTCCGCATTGCAAGGTGCAATTCTGAAATTTTTTGCTTTTTCCTGCTCCTCTTAGCATGATAAAGAAGATTCAAAGAGAGTGAGATGCCAGCTCCTTTCATTCAGTCAGTAGCTTCAAACATTTCTGGTATATGAATAACATGATGTTTTTCAATGGCAAAAATCAATGAATATTGTAAATGCACAAACAGTAATTTCTCCGCATTGCAAGGTGCAATTCTGAAATTTTTTGCTTTTTCCTGCTCCTCTTAGCATGATAAAGAATATTCAAAGAGAGTGAGATGCCAGCTCCTTTCATTCAGTCAGTAGCTTCAATCATTTCTGGATGTTTTTCAATGGCAAAAATCAATGAATATTGTAAATGCACAAACTGTAATTTCTCCGCATTGCAAGGTGCAATTCTGAAATTTTTAGCTTTTTCCTGCTCCTCTTAGCATGATAAAGAAGATTCAAAGAGAGTGAGATGCCAGCTCCTTTCATTCAGTCAGTAGCTTCAATCATTTCTGGACGTTTTTCAATGGCAAAAATCAATGAATATTGTAAATGCACAAACAGTAATTTCTCCGCATTGCAAGGTGCAATTCTGAAATTTTTTGCTTTTTCCTGCTCCTCTTAGCATGATAAAGAAGATTCAAAGAGAGTGAGATGCCAGCTCCTTTCATTCAGTCAGTAG
The DNA here is from genome assembly GCF_046119375.1 of Phyllobates terribilis. Lineage (NCBI taxonomy): Eukaryota > Metazoa > Chordata > Amphibia > Anura > Dendrobatidae > Phyllobates > Phyllobates terribilis. The sequence goes on along the minus strand of NW_027371073.1, from coordinate 15,758 downwards.
CTTCAATCATTTCTGGATGTTTTTCAATGGCAAAAATCAATGAATATTGTAAATGCACAAACAGTAATTTCTCCGCATTGCAAGGTGCAATTCTGAAATTTTTTGCTTTTTCCCGCTCCTCTTAGCATGATAAAGAAGATTCAAAGAGAGTGAGGTGCCAGCTCCTTTCATTCAGTCAGTAGCTTCAAACATTTCTGGTATATGAATAACATGTTTTTCAATGGCAAAAATCATTGAATATTGTAAATGCACAAACAGTAATTTCTCCGCATTGCAAGGTGCAATTCTGAAATTTTTTGATTTTTCCTGCTCCTCTTAGCATGATAAAGAAGATTCAAAGAGAGTGAGATGCCAGCTCCTTTCATTCAGTCAGTAGCTTCAATCATATCTGGACGTTTTTCAATGGCAAAAATCAATGAATATTGTAAATGCACAAACAGTAATTTCTCCGCATTGCAAGGTGCAATTCTGAAATTTTTTGCTTTTTCCTGCTCCTCTTAGCATGATAAAGAAGATTCAAAGAGAGTGAGATGCCAGCTCCTTTCATTCAGTCAGTAGCTTCAATCATTTCTGGACGTTTTTCAATGGTAAAAATCAATGAATATTGTAAATGCACAAACAGTAATTTCTCCACATTGCAAGGTGCAATTCTGAAATTTTTTGCTTTTTCCTGCTCCTCTTAGCATGATAAAGAAGATTCAAAGAGAGTGAGATGCCAGCTCCTTTCATTCAGTCAGTAGCTTCAAACATTTCTGGTATATGAATAACATGATGTTTTTCAATGGCAAAAATCAATGAATATTGTAAATGCACAAACAGTAATTTCTCTGCATTGCAAGGTGCAATTCTGAAATTTTTTGCTTTTTCCTGCTCCTCTTAGCATGATAAAGAAGATACAAAGAGAGTGAGATGCCAGCTACTTTCATTCAGTCAGTAGCTTCAATCATTTCTGGACGTTTTTCAATGGTAAAAATCAATGAATATTGTAAATGCACAAACAGTAATTTCTCCACATTGCAAGGTGCAATTCTGAAATTTTTTGCTTTTTCCTGCTCCTCTTAGCATGATAAAGAAGATTCAAAGAGAGTGAGATGCCAGCTCCTTTCATTCAGTCAGTAGCTTCAAACATTTCTGGTATATGAATAACATGATGTTTTTCAATGGCAAAAATCAATGAATATTGTAAATGCACAAACAGTAATTTCTCCGCATTGCAAGGTGCAATTCTGAAATTTTTTGCTTTTTCCTGCTCCTCTTAGCATGATAAAGAAGATTCAAAGAGAGTGAGATGCCAGCTCCTTTCATTCAGTCAGTAGCTTCAAACATTTCTGGTATATGAATAACATGATGTTTTTCAATGGCAAAAATCAATGAATATTGTAAATGCACAAACAGTAATTTCTCCGCATTGCAAGGTGCAATTCTGAAATTTTTTGCTTTTTCCTGCTCCTCTTAGCATGATAAAGAATATTCAAAGAGAGTGAGATGCCAGCTCCTTTCATTCAGTCAGTAGCTTCAATCATTTCTGGATGTTTTTCAATGGCAAAAATCAATGAATATTGTAAATGCACAAACTGTAATTTCTCCGCATTGCAAGGTGCAATTCTGAAATTTTTGGCTTTTTCCTGCTCCTCTTAGCATGATAAAGAAGATTCAAAGAGAGTGAGATGCCAGCTCCTTTCATTCAGTCAGTAGCTTCAATCATTTCTGGACGTTTTTCAATGGCAAAAATCAATGAATATTGTAAATGCACAAACAGTAATTTCTCCGCATTGCAAGGTGCAATTCTGAAATTTTTTGCTTTTTCCTGCTCCTCTTAGCATGATAAAGAAGATTCAAAGAGAGTGAGATGCCAGCTCCTTTCATTCAGTCAGTAGCTTCAATCATTTCTGGATGTTTTTCAATGGCAAAAATCAATGAATATTGTAAATGCACAAACAGTAATTTCTCCGCATTGCAAGGTGCAATTCTGAAATTTTTTGCTTTTTCCCGCTCCTCTTAGCATGATAAAGAAGATTCAAAGAGAGTGAGGTGCCAGCTCCTTTCATTCAGTCAGTAGCTTCAAACATTTCTGGTATATGAATAACATGTTTTTCAATGGCAAAAATCATTGAATATTGTAAATGCACAAACAGTAATTTCTCCGCATTGCAAGGTGCAATTCTGAAATTTTTTGATTTTTCCTGCTCCTCTTAGCATGATAAAGAAGATTCAAAGAGAGTGAGATGCCAGCTCCTTTCATTCAGTCAGTAGCTTCAATCATATCTGGACGTTTTTCAATGGCAAAAATCAATGAATATTGTAAATGCACAAACAGTAATTTCTCCGCATTGCAAGGTGCAATTCTGAAATTTTTTGCTTTTTCCTGCTCCTCTTAGCATGATAAAGAAGATTCAAAGAGAGTGAGATGCCAGCTCCTTTCATTCAGTCAGTAGCTTCAATCATTTCTGGACGTTTTTCAATGGCAAAAATCAATGAATATTGTAAATGCACAAACAGTAATTTCTCCGCATTGCAAGGTGCAATTCTGAAATTTTTTGCTTTTTCCTGCTCCTCTTAGCATGAAAAAGAAGATTCAAAGAGAGTGAGATGCCAGCTCCTTTCATTCAGTCAGTAGCTTCAAACATTTCTGGTATATGAATAACATGATGTTTTTCAATGGCAAAAATCAATGAATATTGTAAATGCACAAACAGTAATTTCTCCGCATTGCAAGGTGCAAGTCTGAAATTTTTTGCTTTTTCCTGCTCCTCTTAGCATGATAAAGAAGATTCAAAGAGAGTGAGATGCCAGCTACTTTCATTCAGTCAGTAGCTTCAATCATTTCTGGACGTTTTTCAATGGTAAAAATCAATGAATATTGTAAATGCACAAACAGTAATTTCTCCACATTGCAAGGTGCAATTCTGAAATTTTTTGCTTTTTCCTGCTCCTCTTAGCATGATAAAGAAGATTCAAAGAGAGTGAGATGCCAGCTCCTTTCATTCAGTCAGTAGCTTCAAACATTTCTGGTATATGAATAACATGATGTTTTTCAATGGCAAAAATCAATGAATATTGTAAATGCACAAACAGTAATTTCTCCGCATTGCAAGGTGCAATTCTGAAATTTTTTTCTTTTTCCTGCTCCTCTTAGCATGATAAAGAAGATTCAAAGAGAGTGAGATGCCAGCTCCTTTCATTCAGTCAGTAGCTTCAAACATTTCTGGTATATGAATAACATGATGTTTTTAAATGGCAAAAATCAATGAATATTGTAAATGCACAAAGAGTAATTTCTCCGCATTGCAAGGTGCAATTCTGAAATTTTTTGCTTTTTCCTGCTCCTCTTAGCATGATAAAGAAGATTCAAAGAGAGTGAGATGCCAGCTCCTTTCATTCAGTCAGTAGCTTCAATCATTTCTGGACGTTTTTCAATGGCAAAAATCAATGAATATTGTAAATGCACAAACAGTAATTTCTCCGCATTGCAAGGTGCAATTCGGAAATTTTTTGCTTTTTCCTGCTCCTCTTAGCATGATAAAGAAGATTCAAAGAGAGTGAGATGCCAGCTCCTTTCATTCAGTCAGTAGCTTCAATCATTTCTGGACGTTTTTCAATGGCAAAAATCAATGAATATTGTAAATGCACAAACAGTAATTTCTCCGCATTGCAAGGTGCAATTCTGAAATTTTTTGCTTTTTCCTGCTCCTCTTAGCATGATAAAGAAGATTCAAAGAGAGTGAGATGCCAGCTCCTTTCATTCAGTCAGTAGCTACAAACATTTCTGGTATATGAATAACATGATGTTTTTCAATGGCAAAAATCAATGAATATTGTAAATGCACAAACAGTAATTTCTCCGCATTGCAAGGTGCAATTCTGAAATTTTTTGCTTTTTCCTGCTCCTCTTAGCATGATAAAGAAGATTCAAAGAGAGTGAGATGCCAGCTCCTTTCATTCAGTCAGTAGCTTCAATCATTTCTGGACGTTTTTCAATGGTAAAAATCAATGAATATTGTAAATGCACAAACAGTAATTTCTCCACATTGCAAGGTGCAATTCTGAAATTTTTTGCTTTTTCCTGCTCCTCTTAGCATGATAAAGAAGATTCAAAGAGAGTGAGATGCCAGCTCCTTTCATTCAGTCAGTAGCTTCAAACATTTCTGGTATATGAATAACATGATGTTTTTCAATGGCAAAAATCAATGAATATTGTAAATGCACAAACAGTAATTTCTCTGCATTGCAAGGTGCAATTCTGAAATTTTTTGCTTTTTCCTGCTCCTCTTAGCATGATAAAGAAGATTCAAAGAGAGTGAGATGCCAGCTACTTTCATTCAGTCAGTAGCTTCAATCATTTCTGGACGTTTTTCAATGGTAAAAATCAATGAATATTGTAAATGCACAAACAGTAATTTCTCCACATTGCAAGGTGCAATTCTGAAATTTTTTGCTTTTTCCTGCTCCTCTTAGCATGATAAAGAAGATTCAAAGAGAGTGAGATGCCAGCTCCTTTCATTCAGTCAGTAGCTTCAAACATTTCTGGTATATGAATAACATGATGTTTTTCAATGGCAAAAATCAATGAATATTGTAAATGCACAAACAGTAATTTCTCCGCATTGCAAGGTGCAATTCTGAAATTTTTTGCTTTTTCCTGCTCCTCTTAGCATGATAAAGAAGATTCAAAGAGAGTGAGATGCCAGCTCCTTTCATTCAGTCAGTAGCTTCAAACATTTCTGGTATATGAATAACATGATGTTTTTCAATGGCAAAAATCAATGAATATTGTAAATGCACAAACAGTAATTTCTCCGCATTGCAAGGTGCAATTCTGAAATTTTTTGCTTTTTCCTGCTCCTCTTAGCATGATAAAGAATATTCAAAGAGAGTGAGATGCCAGCTCCTTTCATTCAGTCAGTAGCTTCAATCATTTCTGGATGTTTTTCAATGGCAAAAATCAATGAATATTGTAAATGCACAAACTGTAATTTCTCCGCATTGCAAGGTGCAATTCTGAAATTTTTGGCTTTTTCCTGCTCCTCTTAGCATGATAAAGAAGATTCAAAGAGAGTGAGATGCCAGCTCCTTTCATTCAGTCAGTAGCTTCAATCATTTCTGGACGTTTTTCAATGGCAAAAATCAATGAATATTGTAAATGCACAAACAGTAATTTCTCCGCATTGCAAGGTGCAATTCTGAAATTTTTTGCTTTTTCCTGCTCCTCTTAGCATGATAAAGAAGATTCAAAGAGAGTGAGATGCCAGCTCCTTTCATTCAGTCAGTAGCTTCAATCATTTCTGGATGTTTTTCAATGGCAAAAATCAATGAATATTGTAAATGCACAAACAGTAATTTCTCCGCATTGCAAGGTGCAATTCTGAAATTTTTTGCTTTTTCCCGCTCCTCTTAGCATGATAAAGAAGATTCAAAGAGAGTGAGGTGCCAGCTCCTTTCATTCAGTCAGTAGCTTCAAACATTTCTGGTATATGAATAACATGTTTTTCAATGGCAAAAATCATTGAATATTGTAAATGCACAAACAGTAATTTCTCCGCATTGCAAGGTGCAATTCTGAAATTTTTTGATTTTTCCTGCTCCTCTTAGCATGATAAAGAAGATTCAAAGAGAGTGAGATGCCAGCTCCTTTCATTCAGTCAGTAGCTTCAATCATATCTGGACGTTTTTCAATGGCAAAAATCAATGAATATTGTAAATGCACAAACAGTAATTTCTCCGCATTGCAAGGTGCAATTCTGAAATTTTTTGCTTTTTCCTGCTCCTCTTAGCATGATAAAGAAGATTCAAAGAGAGTGAGATGCCAGCTCCTTTCATTCAGTCAGTAGCTTCAATCATTTCTGGACGTTTTTCAATGGCAAAAATCAATGAATATTGTAAATGCACAAACAGTAATTTCTCCGCATTGCAAGGTGCAATTCTGAAATTTTTTGCTTTTTCCTGCTCCTCTTAGCATGATAAAGAAGATTCAAAGAGAGTGAGATGCCAGCTCCTTTCATTCAGTCAGTAGCTTCAAACATTTCTGGTATATGAATAACATGATGTTTTTCAATGGCAAAAATCAATGAATATTGTAAATGCACAAACAGTAATTTCTCCGCATTGCAAGGTGCAAGTCTGAAATTTTTTGCTTTTTCCTGCTCCTCTTAGCATGATAAAGAAGATTCAAAGAGAGTGAGATGCCAGCTACTTTCATTCAGTCAGTAGCTTCAATCATTTCTGGACGTTTTTCAATGGTAAAAATCAATGAATATTGTAAATGCACAAACAGTAATTTCTCCACATTGCAAGGTGCAATTCTGAAATTTTTTGCTTTTTCCTGCTCCTCTTAGCATGATAAAGAAGATTCAAAGAGAGTGAGATGCCAGCTCCTTTCATTCAGTCAGTAGCTTCAAACATTTCTGGTATATGAATAACATGATGTTTTTCAATGGCAAAAATCAATGAATATTGTAAATGCACAAACAGTAATTTCTCCGCATTGCAAGGTGCAATTCTGAAATTTTTTGCTTTTTCCTGCTCCTCTTAGCATGATAAAGAAGATTCAAAGAGAGTGAGATGCCAGCTCCTTTCATTCAGTCAGTAGCTTCAAACATTTCTGGTATATGAATAACATGATGTTTTTCAATGGCAAAAATCAATGAATATTGTAAATGCACAAAGAGTAATTTCTCCGCATTGCAAGGTGCAATTCTGAAATTTTTTGCTTTTTCCTGCTCCTCTTAGCATGATAAAGAAGATTCAAAGAGAGTGAGATGCCAGCTCCTTTCATTCAGTCAGTAGCTTCAATCATTTCTGGACGTTTTTCAATGGCAAAAATCAATGAATATTGTAAATGCACAAACAGTAATTTCTCCGCATTGCAAGGTGCAATTCTGAAATTTTTTGCTTTTTCCTGCTCCTCTTAGCATGATAAAGAAGATTCAAAGAGAGTGAGATGCCAGCTCCTTTCATTCAGTCAGTAGCTTCAATCATTTCTGGACGTTTTTCAATGGCAAAAATCAATGAATATTGTAAATGCACAAACAGTAATTTCTCCGCATTGCAAGGTGCAATTCTGAAATTTTTTGCTTTTTCCTGCTCCTCTTAGCATGATAAAGAAGATTCAAAGAGAGTGAGATGCCAGCTCCTTTCATTCAGTCAGTAGCTACAAACATTTCTGGTATATGAATAACATGATGTTTTTCAATGGCAAAAATCAATGAATATTGTAAATGCACAAACAGTAATTTCTCCGCATTGCAAGGTGCAATTCTGAAATTTTTTGCTTTTTCCTGCTCCTCTTAGCATGATAAAGAAGATTCAAAGAGAGTGAGATGCCAGCTCCTTTCATTCAGTCAGTAGCTTCAATCATTTCTGGACGTTTTTCAATGGCAAAAATCAATGAATATTGTAAATGCACAAACAGTAATTTCTCCGCATTGCAAGGTGCAATTCTGAAATTTTTTGCTTTTTCCTGCTCCTCTTAGCATGATAAAGAAGATTCAAAGAGAGTGAGATGCCAGCTCCTTTCATTCAGTCAGTAGCTTCAAACATTTCTGGTATATGAATAACATGATGTTTTTCAATGGCAAAAATCAATGAATATTGTAAATGCACAAACAGTAATTTCTCCGCATTGCAAGGTGCAAGTCTGAAATTTTTTGCTTTTTCCTGCTCCTCTTAGCATGATAAAGAAGATTCAAAGAGAGTGAGATGCCAGCTACTTTCATTCAGTCAGTAGCTTCAATCATTTCTGGACGTTTTTCAATGGTAAAAATCAATGAATATTGTAAATGCACAAACAGTAATTTCTCCACATTGCAAGGTGCAATTCTGAAATTTTTTGCTTTTTCCTGCTCCTCTTAGCATGATAAAGAAGATTCAAAGAGAGTGAGATGCCAGCTCCTTTCATTCAGTCAGTAGCTTCAAACATTTCTGGTATATGAATAACATGATGTTTTTCAATGGCAAAAATCAATGAATATTGTAAATGCACAAACAGTAATTTCTCCGCATTGCAAGGTGCAATTCTGAAATTTTTTGCTTTTTCCTGCTCCTCTTAGCATGATAAAGAAGATTCAAAGAGAGTGAGATGCCAGCTCCTTTCATTCAGTCAGTAGCTTCAAACATTTCTGGTATATGAATAACATGATGTTTTTCAATGGCAAAAATCAATGAATATTGTAAATGCACAAAGAGTAATTTCTCCGCATTGGAAGGTGCAATTCTGAAATTTTTTGCTTTTTCCTGCTCCTCTTAGCATGATAAAGAAGATTCAAAGAGAGTGAGATGCCAGCTCCTTTCATTCAGTCAGTAGCTTCAATCATTTCTGGACGTTTTTCAATGGCAAAAATCAATGAATATTGTAAATGCACAAACAGTAATTTCTCCGCATTGCAAGGTGCAATTCTGAAATTTTTTGCTTTTTCCTGCTCCTCTTAGCATGATAAAGAAGATTCAAAGAGAGTGAGATGCCAGCTCCTTTCATTCAGTCAGTAGCTTCAATCATTTCTGGACGTTTTTCAATGGCAAAAATCAATGAATATTGTAAATGCACAAACAGTAATTTCTCCGCATTGCAAGGTGCAATTCTGAAATTTTTTGCTTTTTCCTGCTCCTCTTAGCATGATAAAGAAGATTCAAAGAGAGTGAGATGCCAGCTCCTTTCATTCAGTCAGTAGCTACAAACATTTCTGGTATATGAATAACATGATGTTTTTCAATGGCAAAAATCAATGAATATTGTAAATGCACAAACAGTAATTTCTCCGCATTGCAAGGTGCAATTCTGAAATTTTTTGCTTTTTCCTGCTCCTCTTAGCATGATAAAGAAGATTCAAAGAGAGTGAGATGCCAGCTCCTTTCATTCAGTCAGTAGCTTCAATCATTTCTGGACGTTTTTCAATGGCAAAAATCAATGAATATTGTAAATGCACAAACAGTAATTTCTCCGCATTGCAAGGTGCAATTCTGAAATTTTTTGCTTTTTCCTGCTCCTCTTAGCATGATAAAGAAGATTCAAAGAGAGTGAGATGTCAGCTCCTTTCATTCAGTCAGTAGCTTCAATCATTTCTGGTATATGAATAACATGATGTTTTTCAATGGCAAATATCAATGAATTTTGTAAATGCACAAACAGTAATTTCTCCGCATTGCAAGGTGCAATTCTGAAATTTTTTGCTTTTTCCTGCTCCTCTTAGCATGATAAAGAAGATTCAAAGAGAGTGAGATGCCAGTTCCTTTCATTCAGTCAGTAGCTTCAATCATTTCTGGACGTTTTTCAATGGCAAAAATCAATGAATATTGTAAATGCACAAACAGTAATTTCTCCGCATTGCAAGGTGCAATTCTGAAATTTTTTGCTTTTTCCTGCTCCTCTTAGCATGATAAAGAAGATTCAAAGAGAGTGAGATGCCAGCTCCTTTCATTCAGTCAGTAGCTTCAATCATTTCTGGTATATGAATAACATGATGTTTTTCAATGGCAAAAATCAATGAATATTGTAAATGCACAAACAGTAATTTCTCCGCATTGCAAGGTGCAATTCTGAAATTTTTTGCTTTTTCCTGCTCCTCTTAGCATGATAAAGAAGATTCAAAGAGAGTGAGATGCCAGCTCCTTTCATTCAGTCAGTAGCTTCAATCATTTCTGGACGTTTTTCAATGGCAAAAATCAATGAATATTGTAAATGCACAAACAGTAATTTCTCCGCATTGCAAGGTGCAATTCTGAAATTTTTTGCTTTTTCCTGCTCCTCTTAGCATGATAAACAAGATTCAAAGAGAGTGAGATGCCAGCTCCTTTCATTCAGTCAGTAGCTTCAATCATTTCTGGACGTTTTTCAATGGCAAAAATCAATGAATATTGTAAATGCACAAACAGTAATTTCTCCGCATTGCAAGGTGCAATTCTGAAATTTTTTGCTTTTTCCTGCTCCTCTTAGCATGATAAAGAAGATTCAAAGAGAGTGAGATGCCAGCTCCTTTCATTCAGTCAGTAGCTTCAAACATTTCTGGTATATGAATAACATGATGTTTTTCAATGGCAAAAATCAATGAATATTGTAAATGCACAAACAGTAATTTCTCCGCATTGCAAGGTGCAAGTCTGAAATTTTTTGCTTTTTCCTGCTCCTCTTAGCATGATAAAGAAGATTCAAAGAGAGTGAGATGCCAGCTACTTTCATTCAGTCAGTAGCTTCAATCATTTCTGGACGTTTTTCAATGGTAAAAATCAATGAATATTGTAAATGCACAAACAGTAATTTCTCCACATTGCAAGGTGCAATTCTGAAATTTTTTGCTTTTTCCTGCTCCTCTTAGCATGATAAAGAAGATTCAAAGAGAGTGAGATGCCAGCTCCTTTCATTCAGTCAGTAGCTTCAAACATTTCTGGTATATGAATAACATGATGTTTTTCAATGGCAAAAATCAATGAATATTGTAAATGCACAAACAGTAATTTCTCTGCATTGCAAGGTGCAATTCTGAAATTTTTTGCTTTTTCCTGCTCCTCTTAGCATGATAAAGAAGATTCAAAGAGAGTGAGATGCCAGCTACTTTCATTCAGTCAGTAGCTTCAATCATTTCTGGACGTTTTTCAATGGTAAAAATCAATGAATATTGTAAATGCACAAACAGTAATTTCTCCACATTGCAAGGTGCAATTCTGAAATTTTTTGCTTTTTCCTGCTCCTCTTAGCATGATAAAGAAGATTCAAAGAGAGTGAGATGCCAGCTCCTTTCATTCAGTCAGTAGCTTCAAACATTTCTGGTATATGAATAACATGATGTTTTTCAATGGCAAAAATCAATGAATATTGTAAATGCACAAACAGTAATTTCTCCGCATTGCAAGGTGCAATTCTGAAATTTTTTGCTTTTTCCTGCTCCTCTTAGCATGATAAAGAAGATTCAAAGAGAGTGAGATGCCAGCTCCTTTCATTCAGTCAGTAGCTTCAAACATTTCTGGTATATGAATAACATGATGTTTTTCAATGGCAAAAATCAATGAATATTGTAAATGCACAAACAGTAATTTCTCCGCATTGCAAGGTGCAATTCTGAAATTTTTTGCTTTTTCCTGCTCCTCTTAGCATGATAAAGAATATTCAAAGAGAGTGAGATGCCAGCTCCTTTCATTCAGTCAGTAGCTTCAATCATTTCTGGATGTTTTTCAATGGCAAAAATCAATGAATATTGTAAATGCACAAACTGTAATTTCTCCGCATTGCAAGGTGCAATTCTGAAATTTTTGGCTTTTTCCTGCTCCTCTTAGCATGATAAAGAAGATTCAAAGAGAGTGAGATGCCAGCTCCTTTCAATCAGTCAGTAGCTTCAATCATTTCTGGACGTTTTTCAATGGCAAAAATCAATGAATATTGTAAATGCACAAACAGTAATTTCTCCGCATTGCAAGGTGCAATTCTGAAATTTTTTGCTTTTTCCTGCTCCTCTTAGCATGATAAAGAAGATTCAAAGAGAGTGAGATGCCAGCTCCTTTCATTCAGTCAGTAGCTTCAATCATTTCTGGATGTTTTTCAATGGCAAAAATCAATGAATATTGTAAATGCACAAACAGTAATTTCTCCGCATTGCAAGGTGCAATTCTGAAATTTTTTGCTTTTTCCCGCTCCTCTTAGCATGATAAAGAAGATTCAAAGAGAGTGAGGTGCCAGCTCCTTTCATTCAGTCAGTAGCTTCAAACATTTCTGGTATATGAATAACATGTTTTTCAATGGCAAAAATCATTGAATATTGTAAATGCACAAACAGTAATTTCTCCGCATTGCAAGGTGCAATTCTGAAATTTTTTGATTTTTCCTGCTCCTCTTAGCATGATAAAGAAGATTCAAAGAGAGTGAGATGCCAGCTCCTTTCATTCAGTCAGTAGCTTCAATCATTTCTGGACGTTTTTCAATGGCAAAAATCAATGAATATTGTAAATTCACAAACAGTAATTTCTCCGCATTGCAAGGTGCAATTCTGAAATTTTTTGCTTTTTCCTGCTCCTCTTAGCATGATAAAGAAGATTCAAAGAGAGTGAGATGCCAGCTCCTTTCATTCAGTCAGTAGCTTCAATCATTTCTGGACGTTTTTCAATGGCAAAAATCAATGAATATTGTAAATGCACAAACAGTAATTTCTCCGCATTGCAAGGTGCAATTCTGAAATTTTTTGCTTTTTCCTGCTCCTCTTAGCATGATAAAGAAGATTCAAAGAGAGTGAGATGCAAGCTCCTTTCATTCAGTCAGTAGCTTCAAACATTTCTGGTATATGAATAACATGATGTTTTTCAATGGCAAAAATCAATGAATATTGTAAATGCACAAACAGTAATTTCTCCGCATTGCAAGGTGCAAGTCTGAAATTTTTTGCTTTTTCCTGCTCCTCTTAGCATGATAAAGAAGATTCAAAGAGAGTGAGATGCCAGCTCCTTTCATTCAGTCAGTAGCTTCAATCATTTCTGGACGTTTTTCAATGGCAAAAATCCATGAATATTGTAAATGCACAAACAGTAATTTCTCCGCATTGCAAGGTGCAATTCTGAAATTTTTTGCTTTTTCCTGCTCCTCTTAGCATGATAAAGAAGATTCAAAGAGAGTGAGATGCCTGCTCCTTTCATTCAGTCAGTAGCTTCAATCATTTCTGGACGTTTTTCAATGGCAAAAATCAATGAATATTGTAAATGCACAAACAGTAATTTCTCCGCATTGCAAGGTGCAATTCTGAAATTTTTTGCTTTTTCCTGCTCCTCTTAGCATGATAAAGAAGATTCAAAGAGAGTGAGATGCCAGCTCCTTTCATTCAGTCAGTAGCTTCAATCATTTCTGGACGTTTTTCAATGGCAAAAATCAATGAATATTGTAAATGCACAAACAGTAATTTCTCCGCATTGCAAGGTGCAATTCTGAAATTTTTTGCTTTTTCCTGCTTCTCTTAGCATGATAAAGAAGATTCAAAGAGAGTGAGATGCCAGCTCCTTTCATTCAGTCAGTAGCTTCAAACATTTCTGGTATATGAATAACATGATGTTTTTCAATGGCAAAAATCAATGAATATTGTAAATGCACAAACAGTAATTTCTCCGCATTGCAAGGTGCAAGTCTGAAATTTTTTGCTTTTTCCTGCTCCTCTTAGCATGATAAAGAAGATTCAAAGAGAGTGAGATGCCAGCTACTTTCATTCAGTCAGTAGCTTCAATCATTTCTGGACGTTTTTCAATGGTAAAAATCAATGAATATTGTAAATGCACAAACAGTAATTTCTCCACATTGCAAGGTGCAATTCTGAAATTTTTTGCTTTTTCCTGCTCCTCTTAGCATGATAAAGAAGATTCAAAGAGAGTGAGATGCCAGCTCCTTTCATTCAGTCAGTAGCTTCAATCATTTCTGGACGTTTTTCAATGGCAAAAATCAATGAATATTGTAAATGCACAAACAGTAATTTCTCCGCATTGCAAGGTGCAATTCTGAAATTTTTTGCTTTTTCCTGCTCCTCTTAGCATGATAAAGAAGATTCAAAGAGAGTGAGATGTCAGCTCCTTTCATTCAGTCAGTAGCTTCAATCATTTCTGGACGTTTTTCAATGGCAAAAATCAATGAATATTGTAAATGCACAAACAGTAATTTCTCCGCATTGCAAGGTGCAATTCTGAAATTTTTTGCTTTTTCCTGCTCCTCTTAGCATGATAAAGAAGATTCAAAGAGAGTGAGATGTCAGCTCCTTTCATTCAGTCAGTAGCTTCAAACATTTCTGGTATATGAATAACATGATGTTTTTCAATGGCAAAAATCAATGAATTTTGTAAATGCACAAACAGTAATTTCTCCGCATTGCAAGGTGCAATTCTGAAATTTTTTGCTTTTTCCTGCTCCTCTTAGCATGATAAAGAAGATTCAAAGAGAGTGAGATGCCAGTTCCTTTCATTCAGTCAGTAGCTTCAATCATTTCTGGACGTTTTTCAATGGCAAAAATCAATGAATATTGTAAATGCACAAACAGTAATTTCTCCGCATTGCAAGGTGCAATTCTGAAATTTTTTGCTTTTTCCTGCTCCTCTTAGCATGATAAAGAAGATTCAAAGAGAGTGAGATGCCAGCTCCTTTCATTCAGTCAGTAGCTTCAATCATTTCTGGTATATGAATAACATGATGTTTTTCAATGGCAAAAATCAATGAATATTGTAAATGCACAAACAGTAATTTCTCCGCATTGCAAGGTGCAATTCTGAAATTTTTTGCTTTTTCCTGCTCCTCTTAGCATGATAAAGAAGATTCAAAGAGAGTGAGATGCCAGCTCCTTTCATTCAGTCAGTAGCTTCAATCATTTCTGGTATATGAATAACATGATGTTTTTCAATGGCAAAAATCAATGAATATTGTAAATGCACAAACAGTAATTTCTCCGCATTGCAAGGTGCAATTCTGAAATTTTTTGCTTTTTCCTGCTCCTCTTAGCATGATAAAGAAGATTCAAAGAGAGTGAGATGCCAGCTCCTTTCATTCAGTCAGTAGCTTCAATCATTTCTGGACGTTTTTCAATGGCAAAAATCAATGAATATTGTAAATGCACAAACAGTAATTTCTCCGCATTGCAAGGTGCAATTCTGAAATTTTTTGCTTTTTCCTGCTCCTCTTAGCATGATAAACAAGATTCAAAGAGAGTGAGATGCCAGCTCCTTTCATTCAGTCAGTAGCTTCAATCATTTCTGGACGTTTTTCAATGGCAAAAATCAATGAATATTGTAAATGCACAAACAGTAATTTCTCCGCATTGCAAGGTGCAATTCTGAAATTTTTTGCTTTTTCCTGCTCCTCTTAGCATGATAAAGAAGATTCAAAGAGAGTGAGATGCCAGCTCCTTTCATTCAGTCAGTAGCTTCAAACATTTCTGGTATATGAATAACATGATGTTTTTCAATGGCAAAAATCAATGAATATTGTAAATGCACAAACAGTAATTTCTCCGCATTGCAAGGTGCAAGTCTGAAATTTTTTGCTTTTTCCTGCTCCTCTTAGCATGATAAAGAAGATTCAAAGAGAGTGAGATGCCAGCTCCTTTCATTCAGTCAGTAGCTTCAATCATTTCTGGACGTTTTTCAATGGCAAAAATCAATGAATATTGTAAATGCACAAACAGTAATTTCTCCGCATTGCAAGGTGCAATTCTGAAATTTTTTGCTTTTTCCTGCTCCTCTTAGCATGATAAAGAAGATTCAAAGAGAGTGAGATGTCAGCTCCTTTCATTCAGTCAGTAGCTTCAAACATTTCTGGTATATGAATAACATGATGTTTTTCAATGGCAAAAATCAATGAATTTTGTAAATGCACAAACAGTAATTTCTCCGCATTGCAAGGTGCAATTCTGAAATTTTTTGCTTTTTCCTGCTCCTCTTAGCATGATAAAGAAGATTCAAAGAGAGTGAGATGCCAGTTCCTTTCATTCAGTCAGTAGCTTCAATCATTTCTGGTCGTTTTTCAATGGCAAAAATCAATGAATATTGTAAATGCACAAACAGTAATTTCTCCGCATTGCAAGGTGCAATTCTGAAATTTTTTGCTTTTTCCTGCTCCTCTTAGCATGATAAAGAAGATTCAAAGAGAGTGAGATGCCAGCTCCTTTCATTCAGTCAGTAGCTTCAATCATTTCTGGTATATGAATAACATGATGTTTTTCAATGGCAAAAATCAATGAATATTGTAAATGCACAAACAGTAATTTCTCCGCATTGCAAGGTGCAATTCTGAATTTTTTTGCTTTTTCCTGCTCCTCTTA
>NW_027371072.1:0-30966 GCF_046119375.1 Phyllobates terribilis | reverse complement strand
CCCCCTCAGACGCTCACCCCATCACCCCCTCAGATGCTCACCCCCTCAGACGCTCACCCACCTCAGATGCTCACCCCCTCAGAAGCTCACCCCCTCACCCCCTGAGACGCTCACCCCCTCAGATGCTCACCCCTTCAGACTCTCACCCCCTCAGACGCTCAGCCACTCACCCCCTCAGACACTCACTCCCTCACCCCCTCAGACGCTCACCCCCTCACACGCTCAACCCCTCACCCGCTCACCCCCTCCCTCCCTCAGATGCTCACCCCCTCAGACGCTCACCCCCTCAGACACTCATCCGCTCACCCCCTCAGACGCTCACCCCCTCACCCCCTGAGACGCCCACCCTCACCCCCTCAGACGCTCACCCTCTCAGACGCTCACCCCCTCAGAAGCTTACCCCCTCAGACGCTCACCCTCTCACCCGCTCACCCCCTCAACCCCTCACACGCTCACCCCTTCAGACGCTCACTACCTCAGACGCTCACCCCCTCAGACGCTTACTCTCTCAGACGCTCACCCCCTCAGACGCTCACCCCCTCACCCCCTCAGACGCTCACTCCCTCAGACGCTCACCCCCTCAGACGCCCACCCCCTCAGACGCCCACCCCCTCAGACGCCCTCAGACGCTCACCCGCTCACCCCCTCAGACGCTCACCCCCTCAGAAGCTCACGCCCTCAAACGCTCACCCCCTCAGACGCTCACTCCCTCAGACGCTCACCCCCTCAGACGCTCACTCCCTCACCCCCTCAGACGCTCACCCGCTCACTCCCTCAGACGCTCAACCTCTCAGACGCTCACCCCCTCAGACGCTCACTCCCTCAGACGCTCACCCCCTCATCCGCTCACCACCTCACCCCCTGACCCTCACCCCCTCTGACGCTCACCCCCTCTGACGCTCTCCCCCTCTGACGCTCTCCCCCTCAATGCCTGAGACGCCCACCCCCTCAGACGCTCACATCCTCACCCCCTCAGACGCTCACTCCCTCAGAAGTTCACCCCCTCAGACGCTCACCCCCTCACCCCCTCAGACGCTCACCCCCTCACCCCCTCAGACGCTCACCCCTTCTGACGCTCACCCCCTCTGACGCTCACCCCCTCAAACGCTCACCGCCTGACCCCCCAGACGCTCACCCCTCACCACCTCATATGCTCACCCCCTCACCCCCTCAGACGCTCACCCCCTCACCCCCTCAGACGCTCACCCCCTTAGACACTCACCCCCTCAACCCCTGAGACGCCCACCCCCTCAGACGCTCACCCCCTCACCCCCTCAAACGCTCACCCTCTTAGACGCTCACCCCCTCAGACGCTCACACACTCTCCCCCTCAGACGCTCACCCCCTCAGACGCTCACCCCCTCACCCCCTCTGACGCTCACCCCCTCTGACGCTCACCCCCTCACCTCCTCTGACGATCACCCCCTCAAACGCTCACTGCCTCACCCCCCCAGACGCTCACCCCCTCAGACGCTCACCCCCTTACCACCTCATATGCTCACCCCCTCACCCCCTCAGACGCTCACCCCCTCAGACGCTCATTCCCTCACTCCCTCAGACGCTCACCCTCTCAGACGCTCACTCCCTCACCCCCTTAGACACTCACTCCCTCACCCCCTCAGATGCTCACCCCCTCAGACGCTCACCCCCTCAAACCCTCACCCCCTCAGACGCTCACCCCCTCCCACACTCACTCAGGGGTGAGGGGGTGAGCGTCTGAGGGGGAAAGCGTCTGAGGGGATGAGCGTCTGAGGCGGTGAGCGTCTGAGGGGGTGAGCGTCTGAGGGGGTGAGCGTAAGAGGGAGTGAGCGTAAGAGGGAGTGAGCGTCTGAGGGGGTGAGCGTCAGAGGGGGTGAGGGGGTGAGCGTCTGACGCTCACCCCTTCACCCCCTCAGACGCTCACCCCTTCAACCCCTCAGACGCTCATCCCCTCACTCCCTCAGACGCTCACTCCCTCAGACGCTCACCCCCTCAGACGCTCACCCCCTCAGACGCTCACCCCCTCACACACTCACCCCCTCAGACACTCACCCCCTCAGATGCTCACCCCCTCAGATGCTCACCCCCTCACCCCCTCTGACACTCACCCCCTCACCCCCTCTGACGCTCACCCCCTCTGACGCTCACCCCCTCTGACTGTCACCCCCTCTGACGCTCACCCCCTCAGACGCTCACCCCCTCACACACTCACCCCCTCAGACAATCACCCCCTCAGACACTCACCCCCTCAGACGCTCACCCCCTCAGACACTCACCCCCTCAGATGCTCACCCCCTCAGACACTCACCCCCTCAGATGCTCACCCCCTCACCCCCTCTGACGCTCACCCCCTCACCCCCTCTGACGGTCACCCCCTCTGACACTCACCCCCTCAGACGCTCACCCCCTCAGACGCTCACCCCCTCTGACGCTCACCCCATCTGACGCTCACCCCCTTAGACGCTCACCCCCTCAGACGCTCACCCCCTCACACACACACCCCCTCAGACGCTCACCCCCTCACAAGCTTACCCCCTCAGACGCTCACTCCCTCAGACGCTCACCCCCTCCGACGCTCACCCCCTCCGACGCTCACCCCCTCACCCCCTCAGACGCTCACTCCCTCAGACGCGCACCCCCTCAGACGCTCACCCTCAGACGCTCACCCCCTCACCCACTGACGCTCACCCCCTCAGACGCTCACCCCATCACCCCCTCAGATGCTCACCCCCTCAGACGCTCACCCACCTCAGATGCTCACCCCCTCAGAAGCTCACCCCCTCACCCCCTGAGACGCTCACCCCCTCAGATGCTCACCCCTTCAGACTCTCACCCCCTCAGACGCTCAGCCACTCACCCCCTCAGACACTCACTCCCTCACCCCCTCAGACGCTCACCCCCTCACACGCTCAACCCCTCACCCGCTCACCCCCTCCCTCCCTCAGATGCTCACCCCCTCAGACGCTCACCCCCTCAGACACTCATCCGCTCACCCCCTCAGACGCTCACCCCCTCACCCCCTGAGACGCCCACCCTCACCCCCTCAGACGCTCACCCTCTCAGACGCTCACCCCCTCAGAAGCTTACCCCCTCAGACGCTCACCCTCTCACCCGCTCACCCCCTCAACCCCTCACACGCTCACCCCTTCAGACGCTCACTACCTCAGACGCTCACCCCCTCAGACGCTTACTCTCTCAGACGCTCACCCCCTCAGACGCTCACCCCCTCACCCCCTCAGACGCTCACTCCCTCAGACGCTCACCCCTTCAGACGCCCACCCCCTCAGACGCCCACCCCCTCAGACGCCCTCAGACGCTCACCCGCTCACCCCCTCAGACGCTCACCCCCTCAGAAGCTCACGCCCTCAAACGCTCACCCCCTCAGACGCTCACTCCCTCAGACGCTCACCCCCTCAGACGCTCACTCCCTCACCCCCTCAGACGCTCACCGCTCACTCCCTCAGACGCTCAACCTCTCAGACGCTCACCCCCTCAGACGCTCACTCCCTCAGACGCTCACCCCCTCATCCGCTCACCACCTCACCCCCTGACCCTCACCCCCTCTGACGCTCACCCCCTCTGACGCTCTCCCCCTCTGACGCTCTCCCCCTCAATGCCTGAGACGCCCACCCCCTCAGACGCTCACATCCTCACCCCCTCAGACGCTCACTCCCTCAGAAGCTCACCCCCTCAGATGCTCACCCCCTCACCCCCTCAGACGCTCACCCCCTCACCCCCTCAGACGCTCACCCCTTCTGACGCTCACCCCCTCTGACGCTCACCCCCTCAAACGCTCACCGCCTGACCCCCCCAGACGCTCACCCCCTCACCACCTCATATGCTCACCCCCTCACCCCCTCAGACGCTCAACCCCTCACCCCCTCAGACGCTCACCCCCTTAGACACTCACCCCCTCAACCCCTGAGACGCCCACCCCCTCAGACGCTCACCCCCTCACCCCCTCAAACGCTCACCCTCTTAGACGCTCACCCCCTCAGACGCTCACACAGTCTCCCCCTCAGACGCTCACCCCCTCAGACGCTCACCCCCTCACCCCCTCTGACGCTCACCCCCTCTGACGCTCACCCCCTCACCCCCTCTGACGATCACCCCCTCAAACGCTCACTGCCTCACCCCCCCAGACGCTCACCCCCTCAGACGCTCACCCCCTTACCACCTCATATGCTCACCCCCTCACCCCCTCAGACGCTCACCCCCTCACCCGCTCACCCCCTCAGACGCTCATTCCCTCACTCCCTCAGACGCTCACCCTCTCAGACGCTCACTCCCTCACCCCCTTAGACACTCACTCCCTCACCCCCTCAGATGCTCACCCCCTCAGACGCTCACCCCCTCAAACCCTCACCCCTCAGACGCTCACCCCCTCCCACACTCAGACGCTCACCCCCTCACCCGCTCACCCCCTGAAACGCTCACCCCCTCAGACGCTCACTCCCTCAGACGCTCACTCCCTCACCCCCTCAGACGCTCACCCTCTCAAACGCTCACTCCCTCACCCCCTTAGACGCTCACTCCCTCACCCCCTCAGACGCTCACCCCCTCAGACGCTCACCCCCTCAGACGCTCACCCCCTCAAACGCTCACCCCCTCAGACGCCCGCCCGCTCACCCCCTCAGACGCTCACCCCCTCAGACGCTCACCCCCTCAGACGCTCACCTTCTCACTCCATCAGACGCTCACCCCCTCACCCCCTCAGAGGCTCACCCCCTCAAACCCTCACTTCCTCAGACGCTCACCCCCTCAGACGCCCACCCCCTCACCCTCTCAGACACTCACCCCCTCGCCCCCTCAGACACTCACCCCCTTAGACCCTCACCAACTCACCCCCTCAGACGCTCGCCCTCTCAGACGCTCGTCCTCTCAAACGCTCACCCTCTCAAACGCCCGCCCTTTCAGACACCCGCCCTTTCAGACGCCCGCCCTCTCAGACGCTCGCCCCCTCAGACGCTCGCCCCCTCAGACGCTCGCCCCCTCAGACGCTCACCCCCTCAGACGCTCACCCCCTCACCCCCTCAGACGCTCACCCCCTCAGACCTTAAACCCCTCACCCCCTCAGACGCTCACCCCCTCACTCCCTCACCCCTTCAGACACTAAACCCCTCACCCCTTCAGACACTCACCCCTTCAGACGCTCACTCCTTCAGATGCTCACCCCTTCAGACGCTCACCCCCTCACCCCCTCTGACGCTCACCCCCTCAGACGTTCACTCCCTCAGACGCCCACCCCTTCACTCTCTCAGACGCTCACCCCCTCAGACGCTCACCCCCTCAGAAGCTCACACACTCACCCCCAGACTCTCACCCCTTCAGACTCTCACTCCGTCAGACGCGCACTACCTCAGACGCTCACCCCCTTAGACGCTTACTCTCTCAGACGCTCACCCCCTCAGACGCTCACCCCCTCAGACGCCCACCCCCTCAGACGCCCACCCCCTCACCTCTCAGACGCTCACCCGCTCACCCCCTCAGACGCTCACCCCCTCAGAAGCTCACCCTCTCAAACGCTCACCCCCTCAGACGCTCACTCCCTCAGACGATCACCCCCTCAGACGCTCACTCCCTCAGATGCTCACCCGCTCACACGCTCACTCCCTCAGACGCTCAACCTCTCAGACGCTCACCCCCTCAGACGCTCACTCCCTCAGACGCTCACCCCCTCATCCGCTCACCACCTCACCCCCTGACGCTCACCCCCTCAATGCCTGAGACGCCCACCCCCTCAGACGCTCACATCCTCACCCCCTCAGACGCTCACCCCCTCAGAAGCTCACCCCCTCAGACGCTCACCCCCTCAGACGCTCACCCCCTCACCCCGTCTGACGCTCACCCCTTCTGACGCTCACCCCCTCTGACGCTCACCCCCTCACCCCCTCAAACGCTCACCGCCTCACATCCCCAGACGCTCATCACCTCATATGCTCACCCCCTCAGACGCTCACCCCCTCACCCCCTTAGACGCTCACCCCCTCAACCCTGAGACGCCCACCCCCTCAGACGCTCACCCCCTCACCCCCTCAAACGCTCACCCTCTCAGACGCTCACCCCCTCAGACGCTCACACACTCTCCCCCTCAGACGCTCACCCCCTCAGACGCTCACCCCCTCACCCCCTCTGACGCTCACCCCCTCTGACGCTCACCCCCTCACCCCCTCTGACGATCACCCCCTCAAACGCTCACTGCCTCACCCCCCCAGACGCTCACCCCCTCAGACGCTCACCCCCTTACCACCTCATATGCTCACCCCCTCACCCCCTCAGACGCTCACCCCCTCACCCGCTCACCCCCTGAAACGCTCACCCCCTCAGACACTCACTCCCTCACTCCCTCAGACGCTCACTCCCTCAACCCCTCAAACGCTCACCCTCTCAGACGCTCACTCCCTCACCCCCTTAGACACTCACTCCCTCACCCCCTCAGACGCTCACCCCCTCAGACGCTCACCCCCTCAAACCCTCACCCCCTCAAACCCTCACCCCCTCAGACGCTCACCCCCTCCCACACTCAGACGCTCACCCCCTCACCCGCTCACCCCCTGAAACGCTCACCCCCTCAGACGCTCACTCCCTCAGACGCTCAATCCCTCACCCCCTCAGACGCTCACCCTCTCAAACGCTCACTCCCTCACCCCCTTAGACGCTCACTCCCTCACCCCCTCAGACGCTCACCCCCTCAGACGCTCACCCCCTCAGACGCTCACCCCCTCAGACGCTCACCCCCTCAGACGCCCGCCCGCTCACCCCCTCAGACGCTCACCCCCTCAGACGCTCACCCCCTCAGACCTTCACCCCCTCAGACGCTCACCTTCTCACTCCCTCAGACGCTCACCCCCTCACCCCCTCAGAGGCTCACCCCCTCAAACCCTCACTGCCTCAGACGCTCACCCCCTCAGACGCTCACCCCCTCAGACGCTCACCCCCTCAGACACTAAACCTCTCACCCCTTCAGACGCTCACCCCTTCAGACGCTCACCCCCTCACCCCCTCAGACGCTCACCCCACCAGACGCTCACTCCCTCACCCCGTCAGACGCTCACCCCCTCACCCGGTCAGACGCTCACCCCCTCAGACGCTCACCCCCACAGACGCTCACCCCCTCACCCTCTCAAACACTCACCCCCTCGCCCCCTCAGACGCTCACCCCCTAAGACCCTCACCATCTCACCCTCTCAGACGATCGCCCTCTCAGACTCTCGCCCTCTCAGACGCTCGGCCCCTCAGACGCTCAGACGCTCACCCCCTCAGACGCTCACCCCCTCAGACATTAAACCCCTCACCCCCTCAGACGCTCACCCCCTCAGACGCTCACCCCCTCTGACGCTCACCCCCTCACCCCCTCAGACGCTCACCCCCTCAGACGCTCACCCCCTCACCCCCTCAGACGCTCAACCAATCAGACACTAAACCCCTCACCCCTTCAGACGCTCACCCCTTCAGATGCTCACCCCTTCAGATACTCACCCCTTCAGACGCTCACCCCCTCACCCCCTCTGACGCTCACCCCGTCAGACGTTCACACCCTCACCACCCAGACTCTCACCCCCTCACCCCCCAGACTCTCACCCCCTCAGACGCTGACCCCCTCAGACATTAAACCCCTCACCCCCTCACCCCCTCAGATGCTCACCCCCTCTGACGCTCACCCCCTCACTTCCTCAGACATTAAACCCCTCACCCCCTCAGATGCTCAACCCCTCAGACGCTCACCCCCTCAGTTGCTCACCCCCTCAGACGTTCACCCCCTCACCCCCCCAGACTATCACCCCCTCAGACTCTCAACCCCTCAGACGCTCACCCCCTCACCCCCTCAGACGCTCACCCCCTCACCACCTCAGACGCTCACTCCCTCACGCCCTCAAACGCTCACCCCCTCACTCCCTCACCCCGTCAGACAATAAACCCCTCACCCCTTCAGACACTCACCACTTCAGACGCTCACTCCTACAGACGCTCACCCCTTCAGACGCTCACACCCTCACACCCTCTGATGCTCACCCCCTCAGACGCTCACCACCTCAGACTTTCACCCCCTCACCCCCCAGAATCTCACCCCCTCACCCCCCAGACGCTCACCCCCTCAGACGCTCACCCCCTCTGATGCTGACCCCCTCAGACGCTCACCCCTTCACCCCCTCAGACGCTCACACCCTCAGACGCTCACCCCCTCAGAAGCTCACCCCCTCAGAAGCTCAACCCCTCAGACACTCACCCCCTCAGACATTAAACCCCTCACCCCCTCAGACGCTCACCCCCTCTGATGCTCACCCCCTCAGACGCTCACCCCCTCACCCCCTCAGACGATCAACCCCTCAGACGCTGACCCCTTCACCCCCTCAGACGCTCACCCCCTCACTCCCTCAGATGCTCACCCCCTCAGTTGCTCACCCCCTCTGACGCTCACCCCCTCACCCCCTCTGATGCTGACCCCCTCAGACGCTCACCCCCTCAGACGCTCACACCCTCAGACGCTCACCCCCTCAGAAGCTCAACCCCTCAGACGCTCACCCCCTCAGAAATTAAACCCCTCATCCCCTCAGACGCACACCCCCTCTGATGCTCACCCCCTCAGACGCTCACCCCCTCACCCCCTCAGACGCTCAACCCCTCAGACGCTGACCCCTTCACCCCCTCAGACGCTCACCCCCTCAGACGCTCACCCCCTCACCCCCTCAGACGCTCACCCCCTCAGACGCTCACCCCCTCACCACCTCAGACGCTCACCCCCTCAGACGCTCACCCCCTCACCCCCTCAGACGCTCACCCCCTCACTCCCTCACCCCCTCCAAAACTAAATCCCTCACCCCGTCAGACGCTCACCCACTCAGAAGCTCACCCCCTCAGAAGCTCACCCCCTCAGACATTAAACCCCTCACCCCGTCAGACGCTCACCCCCTCAGACGCTCACCCCCTCAGACGCTCAACCCCTCTGACGCTCACCCCCTCCAGACTCTCACCCCCTCAGACACTCACCCCATCAGACGCTCACCCCCTCAGACATTAAACCCCTTACCCCCTCAGACGCTCACCCCCTCAGACGCTCAACCCCTCTGACGCTCACCCCCTCCAGACTCTCATCCCCTCAGACACTCACCCCATCAGACGCTCACCCCCTCAACCGCTCACCCATTCACCCCCTCAGACGCACACCCCCTCAGACGCACACCCCCTCACCCTCTCAGATGCTCACCCCCTCAGACGCTCATCCCCTCAGACGCTCACCCCCTCACCCTCTCAGATCAGACGCTCACCCGTTTACCCCCTCAGACGCTCACCCCCTCAGACGCTCACCCCCTCAGACGCTCACCCCCTCAGAAGCTCACCCCCTCAGAAGCTCACCCCCTCAGAAGCTCACCTCCTCAGACGCTCACCCTCTCAGACGCTCACCCCCTCAGACGCTCACCCCCTCACCCTCTCAGACGCTCACCCCCTCACCCCCTCAGACGCTCACCCCCTCACCCCCTCAGACGCTCACCGTCTCAGACGCTTACCCCCTCACCCCCTCAGACGGTCACCCCCTCACCCCCTCAGACGCTCACCCTCTCAGATGCTCACCCCCTCAGACTCTCACCCCCTCAGACTCTCACCCCCTCAGACTCTCACCCCCTCAGACGCTCACCCCCTCAGACGCTCACCCCCTCAGACGCTCACCCCCTCAGACGGTCAGCCCCTCACCCCCTCACCTCCTCAGACATTTACCCCCTCACCCTCTCACCCCCCCAGACTCTCACCCGCCCTGACGCTCACCCCCTCAGACGCTCACCCCCTCAGACGCTCACCCCCTCAGATGCTCACCCCTTCACCCCCTCACCCCCTCAGATGCTCACCCCCTCAAACGCTCACCCCCTCACCCCCTTAGACGATAACCCCCTCAGAAGCTCACCCCCTCACCCCCTCAGATGCTCACCCCCTCACCCTCTCAGACGCTCACCCTCTCACCCTCTCAGACGCTCACCCCTTCACCTCCTCTGACGCACACACCCTCAGACTCTCAACCCCTCAGACGCTCACCCCCTCAGACGCTCTCCCCCTCAGACGCTCAACCCCTCAGACGCTCACCCCCCCTCCGATGTTCACCCCCTGACGTTCACCCCTTCACCCCTCCAGACTCTCACCCCCTCAGACTCTCAACCCCTCAGACGCTCACCCACTCAGACGCTCACCCACTCAGACGCTCACCCCTTCACCCCCTCAGACGCTCACACGCTCACCCCCTCACACGCTCACCCCTTCACACGCTCACCCCTTCACCTCCTCAGACGCTCACCCCCTCAGACGCTCACCCGCTCACCCTATCAGATGCTCACTCCCTCAGATGCTCACCCCCTCAGGGGCTCACCCGCTCACCCCCTCAGATGCTCACCCCCTCAGGCGCTAACCTGCTCACACCCTCAGACGCTCACCCCATCAGACACTCACCCCCTCAGTCGCTCACCCCCTCAGACGCTCACCCCCTCAGCCCTTCAGACGCTAACCCCCTCAGACGCTCACCCCCTCACCCCCTCAGACGCTCACCCCCTCAGACGCTCACCCCCTCACCCCCTCAGACGCTCACCCCCTCAGACGCTCACCTCCTCAGATGCTCAGACGCTCACCCCCTCACCTCCTCAGACGTTCACCCCCTCAGACGCTCACCCCCTCACCCTCTCACCCCCCCAGACTCTCACCCGCCCAGACGCTCACCCCCTCTCCCCCTCAGACTCTCACCCCCTCAGACGCTCACCCCCACAGACGCTCACCCCCTCAGACGCTCACCCCTTCACCCCCTCACCCCCTCAGATGCTCATCCCCCAGGAGCTCACCCCCTCACCCCCTCAGACGCTAACCCCCTCAGACGCTCACCCCCTCACCCTCTCAGACGCTCACCCTCTCAGACGCTCACCCTCTCAGACGCTCACCCTCTCAGACGCTCACCCTCTCAGACACTCACCCTCTCAGACACTCACCCTCTCAGACACTCACCCTCTCAGACACACCTTCTCAGACATTCACCCCTTCACCCTCTCAGACGCTCACCCCTTCAGACTCTCAACCCCTCAGACGCTCACCCCCTCAGACGCTCAACCCCTCAGACGCTCACCCCCTCAACCGCTCACCCATTCACCCCCTCAGACGCTCACCCCCTCACACGCTCACCCCCTCAGACGCTCACCCCCTCACCCTCTCAGATGCTCACCCCCTCAGATGCTCACCACCTCAGACGCTCACCCCTCAGACGCTCAGATGCTAACCCCCTCAGACGCTCACCCCCTCAGACATTCATCCCCTCAGTCGCTCACCCCCTCAGACGCTCACCTCACCCCCTCAGGCGTTCACCCCCTCAGACGCTCACCCCCTCTCCCCCTCAGACGCTAACACCCTCAGACGGTCACCCCCTCAGACGCTCACCCCCTCAGACGCTCACCCCCTCACCCTCTCAGACGCTCACCCCCTCACCCCTTCAGACGCTCACCCCCTAACCCTCTCAGACGCTCACCCCCTCACCCTCTCAGACTCTCACCCCCTCACCCCCTCAGACGCTCACCCCCTCACCTCCTCAGACGCTCACCCCCTCACCTCCTCAGACTCTCACCCCCTCAGACGTTCACCCCCTCAGACGTTCACCCCCTCAGACGTTCACCCCCTCAGACTCTCACCACCTCAGACGCTCACCCCCACAGACGCTCACCCCCACAGACGCTCACCCCTTCACCCCCTCACCCCCTCAGACGCTCATCCCCCAGGCGCTCACCCCCTCAGACGCTAACCCCCTCAGACGCTCACCCCCTCAGATGCTCACCCCCTCACCCTCTCAGACGCTCACCCTCTCAGACGCTCACCCTCTCAGACACTCACCCCTTCACCCTCTCAGACGCTCACCCCTTCACCCCCTCTGACGCACACACCCTCAGACTCTCAACCCCTCTGACGCTCACCCCCTCAACCGCTCACCCATTCACCCCCTCAGACGCTCACTCCCTCACACGCTCACCCCCTCAGATGCTCATCCCCTCAGATGCTCACCCCCTCAGACGCTCACCCCCTCAGACGGTCAGATGCTCACCCCCTCAGATGCTCACCCCCTCAGACACTCATCCCCTCAGTCGCTCACTCCCTCAGACGCTCACCTCCTCACCCCCCCCCTCAGGCGTTCACCCCCTCAGACGCTCACCCCCTCTCCCCCTTAGACGCTAACCCCCTCAGACGCTCACCCCCTCAGACGCTCACCCGCTCACCCCCTCAGACGCTCACACCTTCAGACGCTCACCCCCTCAGACGCTCACCCCCTCAGACGCTCACCCCCTCACACGCTCACCCCCTCACCCCCTCAGACGCTCACCCTCTCAGACGCTCACCCCCTCACCTCCTCAGACTCTCACCTCCTCAGACTCTCACCCCCTCAGACATTCACCCACTCAGACGTTCACCCCCTCAGACGTTCACCCCCTCAGACGTTCACCCCCTCAGACGCTCACTCCCTCAGACGCTCACCCCCTCAGACCCTGACCCACTCAGACGCTCACCCCCTCAGACGCTTACCCCTCACACGCTCACACGCTCACCCCCTCAGATGTTCACCCACTCACCCCCTCAGACGCTCACCCCCTCAGACACTCACCCGCTCACCCCCTCAGATGCTCACCCCCCCAGACGCTCACCCCATCATACACTCACCCCCTCAGTCGCTCACCCCCTCACCCCCTCAGACGCTATCCCCCTCAGACGCTCACCCCCTCAGAAGCTCAACACCTCAGACGCTCACCCCCTCAGACGCTCACCCCCTCACCCCCTCAGAAGCTCACCCCCTCAGACGTTCACCCCCTCAGACGTTCACCCCCTCAGACGCTCACCCCCTCACCTCCTCAGACGTTCACCCCCTCAGACGCTCACCCCCTCACCCTCTCACCCCCTCAGACTCTCACCACCTCAGATGCTCACCCCCACAGACGCTCACCCCCTCAGACGCTCACCCCTTCACCCCCTCACCCCCTCAGACGCTCATCCCCCAGGCGCTCACCCCCTCACCACCTCAGACGCTAACCCCCTCAGACGCTCACCCCCTCAGATGCTCACCCCATCACCCTCTGACGCTCACCCCTTCACCCCCTCTGACGCACACACCCTCAGACTCTCAACCCCTCTGACGCTCACCCCCTCAACCGCCCACCCATTCACCCCCTCAGACGCTCACCCCCTCACACGCTCACCCCCTCACGCTCTCAGATGCTCATCCCCTCAGACGCTCACCCCCTCAGACGCTCAGATGCTCACCCCTTCAGACGCTCACCCCCTCAGACACTCATCCCCTCAGTCGCTCACCCCCTCAGACGCTCACCTCCTCACCCCCCCCCCTCAGGCGTTCACCCCCTCAAACGCTCACCCCCTCTCCCCCTCAGACGCTAACCCCCTCAGACGCTCACCCCCTCAGACGCTCACCCGCTCAACCCCTCAGACGCTCACCCCCTCACCCACTCAGACGCTCACCCCCTCACCCCCTCAGACGCTCACCCTCTCAGACGCTCACCCCCTCACCTCCTCAGACTCTCACCCCCTCAGACGTTCACCCCCTCAGACGTTCACCCCCTAAGACGTTCATCCCCTCAGACGTTCACCCCCTCACGCTCACCCCCTCAGACGCTCACCCCTCAGACGCTCAACCGCTCACCCCCTCAGATGTTCACCCACTCACCCCCTCAGACGCTCACCCCCTCAGACACTCACCCCCTCAGAAGCTCATCCCCTCAGAAGCTCACCCCCTCAGAAGCTCACACGCTCACCCCGTTTGACGCTCACCCGCTCACCCACTCAGATGCTCACCCACTCAGACGCTCACCCCCTCAGACGCTCACCCCCTCAGAGACTCACCCGCTCACCCCCTCTGACGCTCACCCCCTCAGACGCTCACACCCTCACACGCTCACCCTCTCAGACGCTCAGATGCTAACCCCCTCAGACGCTCACCCCCTCAGACACTCATACCCTCAGTCGCTCACCCCCTCAGACGCTCACCTCCTCATCCCCCCCCCTCAGGCGTTCACCCCCTCAGACGCTCACCCCCTCTCCCCTTCAGACGCTAACCCCCTCAGACGCTCACCCCCTCAGACGCTCACCCCCTCAGACGTTCACCCCCTCAGACGTTCACCTCCTAAGACGTTCATCCCCTCAGACGTTCACCCCCTCAGACGTTCACCTGCTCAGACGTTCACCCCCTCAGGCTCACCACCTCACCCTCTCAGATGCTCATCCCCTCAGATGCTCACCACCTCAGACGCTCACCCCCTCAGACGCTCAGATGCTCACCCCCTCAGACGCTCACCCCCTCAGACACTCATCCCCTCAGTCGCTCACCCCCTCAGACGCTCACCTCCTCACCCCCCCCCGACGCTCACCCCTCTCCCCCTCAGACGCTCACCCCCTCAGACGCTCACCCCCTCAGATGCTCACCCCCTCAGATGCTCACCCCCTCAGACGCTCACCCCCTCAGACGCTCACCCCCTCAGACGTTCACCCCCTCAGACGCTCACCCCTCAGACGCTCACCCGCTCACCCCCTCAGATGTTCACCCACTCACCCCCTCAGACGCTCACACCCTCAGACGATCACCCGCTCACCTCCTCACCCCCTCAGACGCTCACCCCCTCAGACAATCACCCCCTCAGAAGCTCACCCGCTCACCCCTTCAGACGCTCACACCCTCAGACGATCACCCGCTCACCTCCTCACCCCCTCAGACGCTCACCCCCTCAGACGCTCGCCCCCTCAGAAGCTCACACGCTCACCCCCTTTGACGCTCACCCACTCAGATGCTCACCCACTCAGACGCTCACCCCCTCACCCCCTCAGACGCTCACCCCCTCAGAGACTCACCCGCTCACCCCCTCTGACGCTCACCCCCTCAGACGCTCACCCCCTCACCCCCTCAGACGCTCTCCCCGTCACCCCCTCAGACGCTCACTCCCTCACCCCCTAATACGCTCACCCTCACCCCCTCAGACACTCACCCCCTCAGACGTTCACCCCCTCAGACGCTCACCCGCTCACCCCCTCAAACGCTCACCCCCTCAGACGCTCACCCCTCAAAAGCTCAGCAGCTCACCCTTTCAGATGTTCACCCCCTCAGACGATCACCCGCTCACCCCCTCACCCCCTCAGGCGCACACCCCCTCAGGCGCTCACCCCTTCAGGCGCTCACCCCCTCAGACGCTCACCCCCTAAGCGTCTGCTCACCCCCTCACCCCTTAATACGCTCACCCCCTAACACGCTCACCCCCTCTGACGCTCACCCCCTCTGACGCTCACCCCCTCTGACGCTCACCCCCTCTGACGCTCACCCCCTAAGACGCTCACCCCCTATGACCCTCAGACGCTCACCCGCTCACCCCCTCAGACGCTCATCCCCTAACCCCCTCAGACACTCACCCCCTAACCCCCTCAGACGCTCACCCCCACAGACGCTCACCCCCTCACCCCCTCAGACGCTCACCCCCTCAGACGCTCACCCCCTCACCCTCTCAGACACTCACCCCCTCAGACGCTCACACCCCCAGACGCTCACTCCCTCAGATGCTCACCCCCTCAGACGCTCACCCCCTCACCCCCTAATAAGCTCACCCCCTCAGACGCTCACCCCCTCAGACGCTCACCCCCTCAGACGCTGAACGCCTCAGACGCTGAACCCCTCAGACGCTCACCCCCTAAGCCCATCAGACGTTCACCCCCTCACCCCTTAATACGCTCACCCCCTAATACACTTACCCCCTCACCCCCTCTGACGCTCACCCCCTCTGACGCTCACCCCCTAAGACGCTCACCACCTAAGACGCTCACCCCCTAAGCCCCTCAGACGCTCACCCCCTCAGACGCACACCCCCTCAGACGCTCACCCCCTCAGACGCTCACCCCCTCAGACGCTCACCCCCTCAGACGCTCAGACGCTCACCCCCTCAGACGCTCACCATCTCAGGCGCTCACCATCTCAGGCGCTCACCCCCTTAGACGCTCACCCCCTCACCCCCTCTGACGCTCACCCCCTCTGATGCTCACCCCCTCACCCCCTTAGACACTCACCCTCAGACGCTCACCCGCTCACCCCCTCAGACGATCACCTCCTTAGACGCTCACCCCCTCACCCGCTCAGACGCTCATCCCTCAGACGCTCACCCGCTGACCCCTTCAGACGCTCACCCCCGCAGACGCTCACCCGCTCAGACGCTCACACCTTCAGACTCTCACCCCCTCACCCCCTTTGACGCTCACCCGCTCACCCACTCAGACGCTCACCCCCTGAGACGCTCACCCCCTCAGACGCTCACCCCCTCACCCCCTCAGACGCTCACCCCCTAATACGCTCACACCCTCTGACGCTCACCCCCTCACCGCCACTGACGCTCACCCCCTCAGACGCACACCCCCTCAGACGCTCACCCCCTCACCCCCTTAGACGCTCATCCCCTCACCACCTCAGACGCTCACCCCCTCAGATGCTCAACCGCTCACCCCTTCAGACGCTCACCCCCTCAGACGCTCACCCGCTCACGCCCTCAGACGCTCACCCCCTTTGACGCTTACCCGCTCACCCCCTCAGACGCTCACCCGCTCACCCCCTCACCCCCTCAGACGCTCACCCCCTCAGACGCTCACCCCCTCAGACGCTCAACCGCTCACCCCTTCAGATGCTCACCCGTTCAGACGCTCACCCCCTCAGACGCTCACCCGCTCACCCCCTCACACCCTCACCCGCTCACCCCCTTTGACGCTCACCCGCTCACCCCCTCACCCTCTAATACGCTCACACACTCTGACACTCACCCCCTCATCCCCACTGACGCTCACCACCTCAGACGCTCACCCCCTCAGAGGCTCACCGGCTCACCCCCTCAGAGGCTCACCCCCTGAGACGCTCACCCCCTCAGACGCTCAGTGCCTCAGATGCTCACCCCCTAATACGCTCACCCCCTCTGATGCTCACCCCCTCAGACGCTCACCCCCTCAGACGCTCACCCCCTCAGACGCTCATCCCCTCAGACGCTCACCCCCTCAATCCCTCTGACGCTCACCCCCTCTCACCCTTTCAGACGCTCACCCCCTCGGACTCTCACCCCCTCAGCCCCTCAGATGCTCACCCCCTCAGATACTCACCCCCTCAGACGCTCACCCCCTCAGACGCTCATCCCCACAGATGCTCACCCCCTCAGACGCTCACCCCCTCTCACGCTCACCCCCTCAGACGCTCACCCCCTCAGACACTCACACGCACATCCCATCAGACGCTCACCTCCTCAGACGCTCACCCCCTCACCCCCTCAGACGCTCACCCCCTTAGAGGCTCACCCCCTCACCCCCTCTGACGCTCACCCCCTCTGACGCTCACCCCCTCACCCCCTTACCCCTAGACATTCGCCCCCATAGACGCTCAACCCCTCACCCCCTCAGATGCTCACCCCCTCAGACCCTCACCCCCTAACCCCCTCAGACGCTCACCCCCACAGACGCTCAACCCCTCACCCCCTCAGATGCTCACCCCCTCAGACCCTCACCCCCTCAGATGCTCACCCCCTCAGACGCTCACCCCCTCAGACGCTCACCTTCACTGACGCTCACCCCCTCAGACGCTCACCCCCTCAGACGCTCACCCCCTCATCGCCACTGACGCTCACCCCCTCAGAGGCTCACCGGCTCACCCCCCCAGACGCTCACCCCCTCACCCCCTTAGACGCTCACCCCCTCACCCCCTCAGACGCTCACCCCCTCAGACACTCAAGCGCTCACCCCTTGAGACGCTCACCCGCTCACCCCCTCAGACGCTCACCCGCTCACCCCCTCATACGCTCATCCGCTCACCCCCTCAGACGCTCACCCCCTCAGACGCTCACCCCCTCAGACGCTCACCCCCTTTGACGCTCACCCGCTCTCCCCCTCACACCCTCAGACGCTCACCCCCTTTGACGCTCACCCGCTCACCCCCTCACCCCCTAATACGCTCACACACTCTGACACTCACCCCCTCATCCCCACTGACGCTCACCACCTCAGACGCTCACCCCCTCAGAGGCTCACCGGCTCACCCCCTCAGAGGCTCACCGGCTCACCCCCTCAGACGCTCAGTGCCTCAGACGCTCACCCCCTCAGACGCTCACCCCCTCACCCCCTAATACGCTCACCCCCTCAGACGCTCACCCGATTACCCCCTCTGACGCTCATCCCCTCAGACGCTCACCCCCTCAATGTCTCTGACGCTCACCCCCTCTCACCCTTTCAGACGCTCACCCCCTCACCCCCTCAGACTCTCACCCCCTCAGCCCCTCAGATGCTCACCCCCTCAGATACTCACCCCCTCAGACGCTCACCCCCTCAGACGCTCATCCCCTCAGATGCTCACCCCCTCAGACGCTCAACCCCTCACCCCCTCAGACGCTCACCCCCTCTCACGCTCACCCCCTCAGACGCTCACACGCACATCCCCTCAGACGCTCACCCCCTCACCACCTCAGACGCTCACCCCCTTAGAGGCTCAATCCCTCACCCCCTCTGACGCTCACCCCCTCTGACGCTCACCCCCTTACCCCCTTAGACACACGCCCTCAGACGCTCACCCCCTCACCCGCTCACCCCCTCAGACGCTCACCCGCTCAGATGCTCACCTCCTTAGACGCTCACCCCATCACCCCCTCAGACGCTCACCCCCTCAGACGCTCACCCCCTCAGACGCTCACCCCCTCACCGCCTCACCCCCTCACCCCCTCAGACGCTTGCCCCTTCACCCCCTCAGACGCACACCCCCTCACCCCCTCAGACGTTCACCAGCTCACCCCCTCAGACGCTCACCCCCTCAACACCTCAGACGCTCACCCCCTCAGACGCTCACCCCCTCAGACGCTCACCCCCTCAGACGCTCACCCCCTCAGAAACTCTCCCGCTCAGACGCTCACCCGCTCAGACGCTCACCCGTTCAGACGCTCACCCCCTCAGACGCTCACCCCCTCACCCTCTGAGATACTCACCCCCTCAGACGCTCACACGCTCACCCCCTCAGACGCTCACCCCCTCAGACGCTCACCACCTCAGACGCTCACCCCCTCAGACGCTCACACCCTCACCACCTCAGACGCTCACCCCCTAAGACGCTCACCTCTTCAGACGCTCACCCCCTCACCCCCTCAGACGCTCACCACCTCACCCCCTCAGACGCTCACCCCCTCAGATTCTCACCCCCTCTGACGTTCACCCCCTCTCACCCTTTCAGACGCTCACCCCCTCACCCCCTTAGACGCTCACCGGCTAACCCCCTCAGACGCTCACCGGCTCACCCCCTCAGAAGCTCACCGGCTCACCCCCTCACCTCCTCACCCCCTCAGACGCTCTCCCCCTCAGACGCTCACCCCCTCAGACGCTCACCCCCTCACCCCCAGACGCTCACCCCCTCAGACGCTCACCCCCTCAGACCCTCACCCCCTCAGACCCTCACCCCCTCAGCCCCTCAGACGCTCACCACCTCACCCCCTCAGACGCACACCCACTCAGACGCTCACCCCCTAAGACGCTCACCCCCTCAGACGCTCACCCCCTCAGACGCTCACCCCCTCTGACCCTGACCCCCTCAGACCCTCACCCCCTCAGACCCTTACCCCCTCAGCCCCTCAGACGCTCACCACCTCACCCCCTCAGACGCACACCCACTCAGACGCTCACCCCCTAAGACGCTCACCCCCTCAGACGCTCACCCCTTCACCCCCTCTGACGCTCACCCCCTCACCCCCTCTTTCCCTCTGATGCTCACCCCCTCTCACCCTTTCAAACTCTCACCCCCTCAGACGCTCACCGGCTCACCCCTTCAGACGCACACCCCCTCAGACGCTCACCCCCTCAGATGCTCACCGGCTCACCCCCTCAGACGTTCACCCCCTAAGACGCTCACCGACTCACCCCCTCAGACGCTCACCCCCTAAGACGGTCACCCCCTCAGACCCTCACCCCCTCAGACGCTCACCCCCTCAGACGCTCACCCCCTCTTTCCCTCTGATGCTCACCCCCTCTCACCCTTTCAGACGCTCACCTCCTCAGACGCTCAACGGCTCACCCCCTCAGACCCTCACCCCCTCAGCCCCTCAGACGCTCACCACCTCACCCCCTCAGACGCTCACCCACTCAGACGCTCACCCCCTCAGTCGTTCACCCCTCACCCCCTCACCCCCTCTGATGCTCACCCCCTCTGACGCTCACCCCCTCTGACGCTCACCCCCTCTGACGCTCACCCCCTCACCCCCTCAGACGTTCACCACCTCAGACGTTCACCCGATTACCCCCTCTGACGCTCATCCCCTCAGACGCTCACCCCCTCAATCTCTCTGACGCTCACCCCCTCTGACGCTCACCCCCTCTCACCCTTTCAGACGCTCACCCCCTCACCCCCTCAGACTCTCACCCCCTCAGACTCTCACCCCCTCAGACTCTCACCCCCTCAGACTCTCACCCCCTCAGATGCTCACCCCCTCAGATGCTCACCCCCTCAGACGCTCACCCCCTCACCCCCTCAGAAGCTCATCCCCTCAGATGCTCACCCCCTCAGACGCTCACCCCCTAACCCCCTCAAACGCTCATCCCCTCAGATGCTCACCCCCTCAGACACTCAACCCCTCACTCCCTCAGACGCTCACCCCCTCTTACGCTCACCCCCTCAGACGCTCACCCCCTCAGACGCTCACACGCACAACCGCTCAGACGCTCACCCCGTCAGACGCTCACCCCCTCACCCCCTAAGACGCTCACCCCCTTAGAGGCTCACCCCCTCTGACGCTCACTCCCTCTGATGCTCACCGCCTCTGACGCTCACCCCCTCACCCCCTTAGACACTCGCCCTAAGACGCTCACCCCCTCACCCGCTCACCCCCTCAGACGCACACCCCCTCAGACGCTCACCGCCTTACCCCCTCAGATTCTCACCCCCTCACCCCCTCAGACGCTCACCCATTCACCCCCTCAGACGCTCACCCCTTCACCCCCTCAGACGCTCACCCCCTCACTCCCTCAGACGCTCACCCCTTCAGACGCTCACCCCCTCAACCCTTCAGACGCTCACCCCCTCAGACGCTCACCCCCTCAGACGCTCACCCCCTCAGACACTCACCCCCTCAGACGCTCACCCCCTCAGACGCTCACCCCCTCACCCTCTGAGATGCTCACTCCCTCAGACGCTCACTTCCTCACCCCCACAGACGCTCACCCCCTCAGACGCTCACCCGCTAACCCCCTCAGACGCTCACACCCTCACCCCCTCAGACGCTCACCCCCTAAGACGCTCACCACTTCAGACGCTCACCCCCCCACCCCCTCAGATGCTCACTCCCTCAGACGTTCACCCCACAACCCCTCAGATGCTCACTCCCTCAGACGTTCACCCCCTCACCCTCTCAGACGCTCACCCCCTCAGATTCTCACCCCCTCTCACCCTTTCAGACGCTCACCCCATCACCCCCTTAGACGCTCACCGGCTCACCCCCTCAGACGCTCACCCCCTCAGACGCTCACCCCCTCAACCCTTCAGACGCTCACCCCCTCAGACGCTCACCCCCACACCCTCTGAGATGCTCACCCCCTCACTTCCTCACCCCCTCAGACGCTCACCCCCTCAGACGCTCACACCCTCACCCCCTCAGACGCTCACCCCCTAAGACGCTCACCCCCTCAGATGCTCACCCCCTCAGATGCTCACCCCCTCAGATGCTCACCCCCTAAGAAGCTCACCCACTCAGACGCTCACCACCTCACCCCCTCTGACGCTCACCACTTCAGACGCTCACCCCCTCAGATTCTCACCCCCTCTGACGCTCACACCCTCTGACGCTCACCCCATCTGACGCTCACCCCCTCTCACCCTTTCAGACGCTCAAGCCATCACCCCCTTAGACGCTCACCCGCTCACCCCCTCAGACACTCACCCCCTCACCCCCTCACCCTCTCACCCCCTCAGACGCTCACCCCCTCAAACGCTCACCCCCTCAGACGCTCACCCCCTAAGACGCTCACCCCCTAAGACGCTCACCCCCTCAGACGCTCACTCCCTCTGACGCTCACCCCCTCACCCCCTCTCACCCTTTCAGACGCTCACCCCCTCAGACGCTCACCGGCTCACCCCCTCAAACGCTCACCCCCTCAGATGCCCACCTCCTTACCCCCTCTGACGCTCACCCCCTCAGACGCTCACCCCCTCAGGCGCATACCCTCCCACGTCCTCTGACGCTCACCCCCTCAGACGCTCACCCCCTCACCTCCTCAGACGCTCACCCCCTCAGACGCTCACCCCCTCAGACGCTCACCCCCTCAGAAGCTCACCCCCTCAGACGCTCACCCCCTCACCCGCTTAACCCCTCAGACGCTCGCTCACCCCTTACCCACTCAGATGCTCACCCCCTCAGACGCTCACCCCCTCAGACCCTCACCCCCTCAGACCCTCACCTCCTCAGACCCTCACTCGCTCACCCCCTCACCCCCTCAGACGCTCAACCCCTCACCCCCTCACCCCCTCAGACGCTCACCCGCTCAACCCCTCAGACGCTCACCCCTTACCCCCTCAGATGCTCACCCCCTCAGACGCTCACCCCCTCACCCCCTCGTACGCTCACCCCCTCAGACGCTCACCCCCTCATCCCCTCTGATGCTCACCCCCTCTGATGCTCACCCGCTCAGACGCTCACCCCCTCATCCCCGCTGATGCTCACCCCCTCTGATGCTCCCCGCTCACCCCCTCTCACCCTTTCAGATGCTCACCCCCTCAGACGCTCACCTCCTCACCCCCTCAGACGCTCAACCCCTCAGATGCTCAACCCCATCAGACGCTCACCCCCTCAGATGCTCACCCCCTCAGACGCTCACCCCCTCAGACTCTCAACCGCTCACTCCCTCAGACGCTCACCCCCTCAGACGCTCACCCCCTCAACCCCTCACCCCCTCAACCCTCTGACGCTCACCTCACCTCCTCTGACGCTCAAACCCTCAGACGCTCACCTCCTCACCCCCTCATACGCTCAACCCCTCACCCGCTCACCCCTTGCCCCCTCAGATGCTCACCCCCTCAGACGCTCACCCCTTACCCCCTCAGATGCTCACCCCCTCAGACGCTCACTCCCTCACCCCCTCAGACGCTCACCCCCTCAGACGCTCACCCCCTCAGACGCTCACCCCCTCAGATCCTCACCCCCTCAGATCCTCACCCCCTCACCCCTTCTGATGCTCACCCCCTCAGACGCTCACCCCCTCTCACCCTTTCAGACGCTCACCCCCTCACCCCCTCAGACGCTCACCCGCTCACCCCCTCAGACACTCACCCCCTCACCCCCTCAGACGCTCACCCTCTCACTCCCTCACCCCCTCAAACCCTCACCCCCTCAGACGCTCACCACCTCTGACGCTCACCCCCTAAGACGCTCACCCCCTCAGACGCTCACCCCCTCTGACGCTCACCCCCTCACCCCCTCACCGGCTCACCCCCTCAAACGCTGACCCCCTCAGACGCTCACCCACTCACCCCCTCAGACGCTCACCCCCTCAGATGCTCACCTCCTTACCCCCTCTGACGCTCACCCCCTCAGACGCTCACCCCCTCAGGCGCATACCCTCCAACCCCCTGTGACGCTCATCCCCTCAGACGCTCACCCCCTCAGACCCTCACCCCCTCAGACGCTCACCCCCTCAGAAGCTCACCCCCTCAGACGCTCACCCCCTCAGACGCTCACCCGCTTAACCCCTCAGACGCTCGCTCACCCCTTACCCCCTCAGATGCTCACCCCCTCAGAACCTCACCCCCTCACACCCTCACTCGCTCACCCCCTCACCCCCTCAGACGCTCACCCCCTCAGACGCTCACCCCCTCAGACGCTCACCCCCTCATCCCCTCTGATGCTCACCCCCTCTGATGCTCACCCGCTCAGACGCTCACCCCCTCTCACCCTTTCAGATGCTCACCCCCTCAGACGCTCACCTCCTCACCCCCTCAGACGCTCAACCCCTCAGATGCTCAACCCCATCAGACGCTCACCCCCTCAGATGCTCACCCCCTCAGACTCTCAACCGCTCAATCCCTCAGACGCTTACCCCCTCAGACGCTCACCCCCTCAACCCCTCACCCCCTCAACCCTCTGACGCTCACCTCCTCACCCCCTCTGACGCTCAAACCCTCAGACGCTCACCTCCTCACCCCCTCATACGCTCAACCCCTCACCCCCTCAGACGCTCACACCTTGCCCCCTCAGATGCTCACCTCCTCAGACGCTCACCCCTTACCCCCTCAGATGCTCACCCCCTCAGACGCTCACTCCTTCACCCCCTCAGACGCTCAACCCCTCAGACGCTCACCCCCTCAGATCCTCACCCCCTCTGATGCTCACCCCCTCTGATGCTCACCCCCTCAGACGCTCACCCCCTCAGACGCTCACCCCCTCTCACCCTTTCAGACGCTCACCCCCTCAGACGCTCACCCCCTCACCCCCTCAGATGCTCACCCCCTCAGATTCTCACCCTCTCAGACGCTGACCCCCTCAGACGCTCGTCCACTCACCCCCTCAGACGCTCACTCCCTCACCCCCTCAGACGCTCACCCCCTCAGATGCTCACCCCCTCAGACGCTCACCCCCTCAGACGCTCACCCCCTCAGACGCTCACTCCCTCATATGCTCAGATGCTCACCCCCTCAGACGCTCACCCTCTCACCCCCTGAGTCGCTCACCCCCTCACACGCACACCCCCTCACCCCCTCTGACGCTCACCACCTCAGACGTTCAGACGCTCACCCCCTCAGACGCTCACCCCCTGAGACGCTCACCCCCCTCAGACGCTCACCCCCTCACACGCTCACCCCCTCAGACGCTCACCCCCTCAGACGCTCAGATGCTCACCCCCTGAGACGCTCACCCCCTCACCCCCTCAGACGCTCACCCCCTCAGACGCTCACCCGCTCACCCCCTCAGGCGCTCACCCCCTCAGACGCACACCCCCCTCACACGCTCACCCACTCATACGCTCACCCCCTGAGACGCTCACCCCCTCAACCCCTCAGACGCTCACCCCCTCAGACGCTCACCCTCTCACCCCCTCAGACTCTCACCCCCTCAGACTCTCACCCCCTCAGACTCTCACCCACTCAGACTCTCACCCCCTCAGATGCTCACCCCCTCAGATGCTCACCCCCTCAGACGCTCACCCCCTCACCCCCTCAGAAGCTCATCCCCTCAGATGCTCACCCCCTCAGACGCTCACCCCCTAACCCCCTCAAACGCTCATCCCCTCAGATGCTCACCCCCTCAGACACTCAACCCCTCACTCCCTCAGACGCTCACCCCCTCTTACGCTCACCCCCTCAGACGCTCACACGCACAACCGCTCAGACGCTCACCCCGTCAGACACTCACCCCCTCACCCCCTAAGACGCTCACCCCCTTAGAGGCTCACCCCCTCTGACGCTCACTCCCTCTGATGCTCACCGCCTCTGACGCTCACCCCCTCACCCCCTTAGACACTCGCCCTAAGACGCTCACCCCCTCACCCGCTCACCCCCTCAGACGCACAACCCCTCAGACGCTCACCGCCTTACCCCCTCA
Source organism: Phyllobates terribilis (assembly GCF_046119375.1). Taxonomy (NCBI): domain Eukaryota; kingdom Metazoa; phylum Chordata; class Amphibia; order Anura; family Dendrobatidae; genus Phyllobates; species Phyllobates terribilis. The sequence goes on along the minus strand of NW_027371072.1, from coordinate 5,404 downwards.
GATTCTCACCCCCTCACCCCCTCAGACGCTCACCCATTCACCCCCTCAGACGCTCACCCCTTCACCCCCTCAGACGCTCACCCCCTCACTCCCTCAGACGCTCACCCCTTCAGACGCTCACCCCCTCAACCCTTCAGACGCTCACCCCCTCAGACGCTCACCCCCTCAGACGCTCACCCCCTCAGACGCTCACCCCCTCAGACACTCACCCCCTCAGACGCTCACCCCCTCAGACGCTCACCCCCTCACCCTCTGAGATGCTCACTCCCTCAGACGCTCACTTCCTCACCCCCACAGACGCTCACCCCCTCAGACGCTCACCCGCTAACCCCCTCAGACGCTCACACCCTCACCCCCTCAGACGCTCACCCCCTAAGACGCTCACCACTTCAGACGCTCACCCCCCCACCCCATCAGATGCTCACTCCCTCAGACGTTCACCCCCCAACCCCTCAGATGCTCACTCCCTCAGACGTTCACCCCCTCACCCTCTCAGACGCTCACCCCCTCAGATTCTCACCCCCTCTCACCCTTTCAGACGCTCACCCCATCACCCCCTTAGACGCTCACCGGCTCACCCCCTCAGACGCTCACCCCCTCAGACGCTCACCCCATCAACCCTTCAGACGCTCACCCCCTCAGACGCTCACCCCCACACCCTCTGAGATGCTCACCCCCTCACTTCCTCACCCCCTCAGACGCTCACCCCCTCAGACGCTCACACCCTCACCCCCTCAGACGCTCACCCCCTAAGACGCTCACCCCCTCAGATGCTCACCCCCTCAGATGCTCACCCCCTAAGAAGCTCACCCACTCAGACGCTCACCACCTCACCCCCTCTGACGCTCACCACTTCAGACGCTCACCCCCTCAGATTCTCACCCCCTCTGACGCTCACACCCTCTGACGCTCACCCCATCTGACGCTCACCCCCTCTCACCCTTTCAGACGCTCAAGCCATCACCCCCTTAGACGCTCACCCGCTCACCCCCTCAGACACTCACCCCCTCACCCCCTCACCCTTTCACCCCCTCAGACGCTCACCCCCTCAAACGCTCACCCCCTCAGACGCTCACCCCCTAAGACGCTCACCCCCTAAGACGCTCACCCCCTCAGACGCTCACTCCCTCTGACGCTCACCCCCTCACCCCCTCTCACCCTTTCAGACGCTCACCCCCTCAGACGCTCACCGGCTCACCCCCTCAAACGCTCACCCCCTCAGATGCTCACCTCCTTACCCCCTCTGACGCTCACCCCCTCAGACGCTCACCCCCTCAGGCGCATACCCTCCCACGTCCTCTGACGCTCACCCCCTCAGACGCTCACACCCTCACCTCCTCAGACGCTCACCCCCTCAGACGCTCACCCCCTCAGACGCTCACCCCCTCAGAAGCTCACCCCCTCAGACGCTCACCCCCTCACCCGCTTAACCCCTCAGACGCTCGCTCACCCCTTACCCACTCAGATGCTCACCCCCTCAGACGCTCACCCCCTCAGACCCTCACCCCCTCAGACCCTCACCCCCTCAGACCCTCACTCGCTCACCCCCTCACCCCCTCAGACGCTCAACCCCTCACCCCCTCACCCCCTCAGACGCTCACCCGCTCAACCCCTCAGACGCTCACCCCTTACCCCCTCAGATGCTCACCCCCTCAGACGCTCACCCCCTCACCCCCTCGTACGCTCACCCCCTCAGACGCTCACCCCCTCATCCCCTCTGATGCTCACCCCCTCTGATGCTCACCCGCTCAGACGCTCACCCCCTCATCCCCTCTGATGCTCACCCCCTCTGATGCTCACCCGCTCACCCCCTCTCACCCTTTCAGATGCTCACCCCCTCAGACGCTCACCTCCTCACCCCCTCAGACGCTCAACCCCTCAGATGCTCAACCCCATCAGACGCTCACCCCCTCAGATGCTCACCCCCTCAGACGCTCACCCCCTCAGACTCTCAACCGCTCACTCCCTCAGACGCTCACCCCCTCAGACGCTCACCCCCTCAACCCCTCACCCCCTCAACCCTCTGACGCTCACCTCACCTCCTCTGACGCTCAAACCCTCAGACGCTCACCTCCTCACCCCCTCATACGCTCAACCCCTCACCCGCTCACCCCTTGCCCCCTCAGATGCTCACCCCCTCAGACGCTCACCCCTTACCCCCTCAGATGCTCACCCCCTCAGACGCTCACTCCCTCACCCCCTCAGACACTCACCCCCTCAGACGCTCACCCCCTCAGACGCTCACCCCCTCAGATCCTCACCCCCTCAGATCCTCACCCCCTCACCCCCTCTGATGCTCACCCCCTCAGACGCTCACCCCCTCTCACCCTTTCAGACGCTCACCCCCTCAGACGCTCACCCCCTCACCCCCTCAGACGCTCACCCGCTCACCCCCTCAGACACTCACCCCCTCACCCCCTCAGACGCTCACCCTCTCACTCCCTCACCCCCTCAAACCCTCACCCCCTCAGACGCTCACCACCTCTGACGCTCACCCCCTAAGACGCTCACCCCCTCACCCCCTCAGACGCTCACCCCCTCTGACGCTCACCCCCTCACCCCCTCACCGGCTCACCCCCTCAAACGCTGACCCCCTCAGACACTCACCCACTCACCCCCTCAGACGCTCACCCCCTCAGATGCTCACCTCCTTACCCCCTCTGACGCTCACCCCCTCAGACGCTCACCCCCTCAGGCGCATACCCTCCAACCCCCTCTGACGCTCATCCCCTCAGACGCTCACCCCCTCACCCCCTCAGACCCTCACCCCCTCAGACGCTCACCCCCTCAGAAGCTCACCCCCTCAGACGCTCACCCCCTCAGACGCTCACCCGCTTAACCCCTCAGACGCTCGCTCACCCCTTACCCCCTCAGATGCTCACCCCCTCAGAACCTCACCCCCTCACACCCTCACTCGCTCACCCCCTCACCCCCTCAGACGCTCACCCCCTCAGACGCTCACCCCCTCAGACGCTCACCCCCTCATCCCCTCTGATGCTCACCCCCTCTGATGCTCACCCGCTCAGACGCTCACCCCCTCTCACCCTTTCAGATGCTCACCCCCTCAGACGCTCACCTCCTCACCCCCTCAGACGCTCAACCCCTCAGATGCTCAACCCCATCAGACGCTCACCCCCTCAGATGCTCACCCCCTCAGACTCTCAACCGCTCAATCCCTCAGACGCTTACCCCCTCAGACGCTCACCCCCTCAACCCCTCACCCCTCAACCCTCTGACGCTCACCTCCTCACCCCCTCTGACGCTCAAACCCTCAGACGCTCACCTCCTCACCCCCTCATACGCTCAACCCCTCACCCCCTCAGACGCTCACACCTTGCCCCCTCAGATGCTCACCCCCTCAGACGCTCACCCCTTACCCCCTCAGATGCTCACCCCCTCAGACGCTCACTCCTTCACCCCCTCAGACGCTCAACCCCTCAGACGCTCACCCCCTCAGATCCTCACCCCCTCTGATGCTCACCCCCTCTGATGCTCACCCCCTCAGACGCTCACCCCCTCAGACGCTCACCCCCTCTCACCCTTTCAGACGCTCACCCCCTCAGACGCTCACCCCCTCACCCCCTCAGATGCTCACCCCCTCAGATTCTCACCCTCTCAGACGCTGACCCCCTCAGACGCTCGTCCACTCACCCCCTCAGACGCTCACTCCCTCACCCCCTCAGACGCTCACCCCCTCAGATGCTCACCCCCTCAGACGCTCACCCCCTCAGACGCTCACCCCCTCAGACGCTCACTCCCTCATATGCTCAGATGCTCACCCCCTCAGACGCTCACCCTCTCACCCCCTGAGTCGCTCACCCCCTCACACGCACACCCCCTCACCCCCTCTGACGCTCACCACCTCAGACGTTCAGACGCTCACCCCCTCAGACGCTCACCCCCTCAGACGCTCACCCCCCTCAGACGCTCACCCCCTCACACGCTCACCCCCTCAGACGCTCACCCCCTCAGACGCTCAGATGCTCACCCCCTGAGACGCTCACCCCCTCACCCCCTCAGACGCTCACCCCCTCAGACGCTCACCCGCTCACCCCCTCAGGCGCTCACCCCCTCAGACGCACACCCCCCTCACACGCTCACCCACTCATACGCTCACCCCCTGAGACGCTCACCCCCTCAACCCCTCAGACGCTCACCCCCTCAGACGCTCACCCTCTCACCCCCTCAGAGGCTCACCCCCTCAGACACTCACCAGCTCACCCCCTCAGACGCTCACCCCCTCAGATGCACACCCGCCTCAGACGCTCACCCCCTCAGACGCTCACCCCCTCAGACGCTCACCCCCTCAGACGCTCACCCCCTCAGCACACCCCACTCGTCAGACGCTCACCCCCACAGACGCTCACCCCCTCTGACGCTCGCCCCCTCAGACGCACACCCCCTCAGACACACACCCCCTCAGACGCTCGCCCCCTCAGACGCACACCCCCTCAGACGCACACCCCCTCAGACGCACACCCCCTCAGACGCACAACCCCTCAGACGCTCACCCCCTCAGACGCTCACCCCCTCAGACGCTCACCCTCTCACCCCCTCAGACGCTCACCCCTTCAGTCGCACACTCCCCTCATACGCTCACCCCCTCATACGCTCACCCCCTCAGACGCTCACCCGCTCAGACGATCACCCCCTCACCCTTCAGACGCTCACCCCCTCAGACGCACACCCCCTCAGACGCTGACCCACTCAGACACTCAACCCCTCACCCCCACAGACGCTCACACCCCTCACACGCTCACCGCCTCACACCCTCTGACGCTCACTCCCTCAGACCTTCACCCCCTCAGACGCTCACCCCCTCAGAAGCTCAGACGCACACCCCACTCAAACGCTCACCCGCTCACCCCCTCAGACGCCCACCCCCTCAGACGCTCACCCCCTCAGACACTCACCCCCTCAGACGTTCACCCCCTCAGACGCTCACCCCCTCACCCCCTCAGGCGCTCACCCCCTCACCCCCTCAGACACTCACCCCCTCAGAGACTCACCCCCTCAGCCGCTCACTCCCTCACCCCCTCAGACGCACACCCTCTCAGACGCACACCCCCTCAGACGCTCACCCCCTCAGACGCTCACCCCCTCAGACGCTCAACCCCTCAGACGCTGAACCCCTCAGACGCTCACCCCCTCAGACGCTCACCCGCTCACCCCCTCAGGCGCTCACCCCCTCAGACGCACACCCCCCTCACACGCTCACCCACTCATACGCTCACCCCCTGAGACGCTCACCCCCTCAACCCCTCAGACGCTCACCCCCTCAGACGCTCACCCTCTCACCCCCTCAGAGGCTCACCCTCTCAGACACTCACCAGCTCACCCCCTCAGACGCTCACCCCCTCAGACGCACACCCGCCTCAGACGTTCACCCCCTCAGACGCTCACC
>NW_027371071.1:0-30988 GCF_046119375.1 Phyllobates terribilis | reverse complement strand
GTGCAATTCTGAAATTTTTAGCTTTTTCCTGTTAATACTAGCATGATAAAGAAGATTCAAAGAGAGTGAGATGCCAGCTCCTTTCATTCAGTCAGTAGCTTCAAACATTTCTGGTATATGAAAAACATGTTTTTCAATGGCAAAAATCAATGAATATTGTAAATGCACAAACAGTAATATCTCCACATTGCACGGTGCAATTCTGAAATTTTTAGCTTTTTCCTGTTAATCCTAGCATGATAAAGAAGATTCAAAGAGAGTGAGATGCCAGCTCCTTTCATTCAGTCAGTAGCTTCAAACATTTCTGGTATATGAAAAACGTTTTTCAATGGCAAAAATCAATGAATATTGTAAATGCACAAACAGTAATATCTCCACATTGCACGGTGCAATTCTGAAATTTTTAGCTTTTTCCTGTTAATCCTAGCATGATAAAGAAGATTCAAAGAGAGTGAGATGCCAGCTCCTTTCATTCAGTCAGTAGCTTCAAACATTTCTGGACGTTTTTCAATGGCAAAAATCAATGAATATTGTAAATGCACAAACAGTAATATCTCCACATTGCACGGTGCAATTCTGAAATTTTTAGCTTTTTCCTTTTAATCCTAGCATGATAAAGAAGATTCAAAGAGAGTGAGATGCCAGCTCCTTTCATTCAGTCAGTAGCTTCAAACATTTCTGGTATATGAAAAACATGTTTTTCAATGGCAAAAATCAATGAATATTGTAAATGCACAAACAGTAATATCTCCACATTGCACGGTGCAATTCTGAAATTTTTAGCTTTTTCCTGTTAATCCTAGCATGATAAAGATTCAAAGAGAGTGAGATGCCAGCTCCTTTCATTCAGTCAGTAGCTTCAAACATTTCTGGACGTTTTTCAATGGCAAAAATCAATGAATATTGTAAATGCACAAACAGTAATATCTCCACATTGCACGGTGCAATTCTGAAATTTTTAGCTTTTTCCTGTTAATCCTAGCATGATAAAGAAGATTCAAAGAGAGTGAGATGCCAGCTCCTTTCATTCAGTCAGTAGCTTCAAACATTTCTGGTATATGAAAAACATGTTTTTCAATGGCAAAAATCAATGAATATTGTAAATGCACAAACAGTAATATCTCCACATTGCACGGTGCAATTCTGAAATTTTTAGCTTTTTCCTGTTAATCCTAGCATGATAAAGAAGATTCAAAGAGAGTGAGATGCCAGCTCCTTTCATTCAGTCAGTAGCTTCAAACATTTCTGGTATATGAAAAACATGTTTTTCAATGGCAAAAATCAATGAATATTGTAAATGCACAAACAGTAATATCTCCACATTGCACGGTGCAATTCTGAAATTTTTAGCTTTTTCCTGTTAATCCTAGCATGATAAAGAAGATTCAAAGAGAGTGAGATGCCAGCTCCTTTCATTCAGTCAGTAGCTTCAAACATTTCTGGTATATGAAAAACATGTTTTTCAATGGCAAAAATCAATGAATATTGTAAATGCACAAACAGTAATATCTCCACATTGCACGGTGCAATTCTGAAATTTTTAGCTTTTTCCTGTTAATCCTAGCATGATAAAGAAGATTCAAAGAGAGTGAGATGCCAGCTCCTTTCATTCAGTCAGTAGCTTCAAACATTTCTGGTATATGAAAAACATGTTTTTCAATGGCAAAAATCAATGAATATTGTAAATGCACAAACAGTAATATCTCCACATTGCACGGTGCAATTCTGAAATTTTTAGCTTTTTCCTGTTAATCCTAGCATGATAAAGAAGATTCAAAGAGAGTGAGATGCCAGCTCCTTTCATTCAGTCAGTAGCTTCAAACATTTCTGGTATATGAAAAACATGTTTTTCAATGGCAAAAATCAATGAATATTGTAAATGCACAAACAGTAATATCTCCACATTGCACGGTGCAATTCTGAAATTTTTAGCTTTTTCCTGTTAATCCTAGCATGATAAAGAAGATTCAAAGAGAGTGAGATGCCAGCTCCTTTATTCAGTCAGTAGCTTCAAACATTTCTGGTATATGAAAAACATGTTTTTCAATGGCAAAAATCAATGAATATTGTAAATGCACAAACAGTAATATCTCCACATTGCACGGTGCAATTCTGAAATTTTTAGCTTTTTCCTGTTAATCCTAGCATGATAAAGAAGATTCAAAGAGAGTGAGATGCCAGCTCCTTTCATTCAGTCAGTAGCTTCAAACATATCTGGTATATGAAAAACATGTTTTTCAATGGCAAAAATCAATGAATATTGTAAATGCACAAACAGTAATATCTCCACATTGCACGGTGCAATTCTGAAATTTTTAGCTTTTTCCTGTTAATCCTAGCATGATAAAGAAGATTCAAAGAGAGTGAGATGCCAGCTCCTTTCATTCAGTCAGTAGCTTCAAACATTTCTGGTATATGAAAAACATGTTTTTCAATGGCAAAAATCAATGAATATTGTAAATGCACAAACAGTAATATCTCCACATTGCACGGTGCAATTCTGAAATTTTTAGCTTTTTCCTGTTAATCCTAGCATGATAAAGATTCAAAGAGAGTGAGATGCCAGCTCCTTTCATTCAGTCAGTAGCTTCAAACATTTCTGGTATATGAAAAACATGTTTTTCAATGGCAAAAATCAATGAATATTGTAAATGCACAAACAGTAATATCTCCACATTGCACGGTGCAATTCTGAAATTTTTAGCTTTTTCCTGTTAATCCTAGCATGATAAAGAAGATTCAAAGAGAGTGAGATGCCAGCTCCTTTCATTCAGTCAGTAGCTTCAAACATTTCTGGACGTTTTTCAATGGCAAAAATCAATGAATATTGTAAATGCACAAACAGTAATATCTCCACATTGCACGGTGCAATTCTGAAATTTTTAGCTTTTTCCTGTTAATCCTAGCATGATAAAGAAGATTCAAAGAGAGTGAGATGCCAGCTCCTTTCATTCAGTCAGTAGCTTCAAACATTTCTGGTATATGAAAAACATGTTTTTCAATGGCAAAAATCAATGAATATTGTAAATGCACAAACAGTAATATCTCCACATTGCACGGTGCAATTCTGAAATTTTTACCTTTTCCTGTTAATCCTAGCATGATAAAGAAGATTCAAAGAGAGTGAGATGCCAGCTCCTTTCATTCAGTCAGTAGCTTCAAACATTTCTGGACGTTTTTCAATGGCAAAAATCAATGAATATTGTAAATGCACAAACAGTAATATCTCCACATTGCACGGTGCAATTCTGAAATTTTTAGCTTTTTCCTGTTAATCCTAGCATGATAAAGAAGATTCAAAGAGAGTGAGATGCCAGCTCCTTTCATTCAGTCAGTAGCTTCAAACATTTCTGGTATATGAAAAACATGTTTTTCAATGGCAAAAATCAATGAATATTGTAAATGCACAAACAGTAATATCTCCACATTGCACGGTGCAATTCTGAAATTTTTAGCTTTTTCCTGCTAATCCTAGCATGATAAAGAAGATTCAAAGAGAGTGAGATGCCAGCTCCTTTCATTCAGTCAGTAGCTTCAAACATTTCTGGTATATGAAAAACATGTTTTTCAATGGCAAAAATCAATGAATATTGTAAATGCACAAACAGTAATATCTCCACATTGCACGGTGCAATTCTGAAATTTTTAGCTTTTTCCTGCTAATCCTAGCATGATAAAGAAGATTCAAAGAGAGTGAGATGCCAGCTCCTTTCATTCAGTCAGTAGCTTCAAACATTTCTGGTATATGAAAAACATGTTTTTCAATGGCAAAAATCAATGAATATTGTAAATGCACAAACAGTAATATCTCCACATTGCACGGTGCAATTCTGAAATTTTTAGCTTTTTCCTGTTAATCCTAGCATGATAAAGAAGATTCAAAGAGAGTGAGATGCCAGCTCCTTTCATTCAGTCAGTAGCTTCAAACATTTCTGGTATATGAAAAACATGTTTTTCAATGGCAAAAATCAATGAATATTGTAAATGCACAAACAGTAATATCTCCACATTGCACGGTGCAATTCTGAAATTTTTAGCTTTTTCCTGTTAATCCTAGCATGATAAAGAAGATTCAAAGAGAGTGAGATGCCAGCTCCTTTCATTCAGTCAGTAGCTTCAAACATTTCTGGTATATGAAAAACATGTTTTTCAATGGCAAAAATCAATGAATATTGTAAATGCACAAACAGTAATATCTCCACATTGCACGGTGCAATTCTGAAATTTTTAGCTTTTTCCTGTTAATCCTAGCATGATAAAGAAGATTCAAAGAGAGTGAGATGCCAGCTCCTTTCATTCAGTCAGTAGCTTCAAACATTTCTGGTATATGAAAAACATGTTTTTCAATGGCAAAAATCAATGAATATTGTAAATGCACAAACAGTAATATCTCCACATTGCACGGTGCAATTCTGAAATTTTTAGCTTTTTCCTGTTAATCCTAGCATGATAATGAAGATTCAAAGAGAGTGAGATGCCAGCTCCTTTCATTCAGTCAGTAGCTTCAAACATTTCTGGTATATGAAAAACATGTTTTTCAATGGCAAAAATCAATGAATATTGTAAATGCACAAACAGTAATATCTCCACATTGCACGGTGCAATTCTGAAATTTTTAGCTTTTTCCTGTTAATCCTAGCATGATAAAGAAGATTCAAAGAGAGTGAGATGCCAGCTCCTTTCATTCAGTCAGTAGCTTCAAACATTTCTGGACGTTTTTCAATGGCAAAAATCAATGAATATTGTAAATGCACAAACAGTAATATCTCCACATTGCACGGTGCAATTCTGAAATTTTTAGCTTTTTCCTGTTAATCCTAGCATGATAAAGAAGATTCAAAGAGAGTGAGATGCCAGCTCCTTTCATTCAGTCAGTAGCTTCAAACATTTCTGGACGTTTTTCAATGGCAAAAATCAATGAATATTGTAAATGCACAAACAGTAATATCTCCACATTGCACGGTGCAATTCTGAAATTTTTTGCTTTTTCCTGCTAATCCTAGCATGATAAAGAAGATTCAAAGAGAGTGAGATGCCAGCTCCTTTCATTCAGTCAGTAGCTTCAAACATTTCTGGTATATGAAAAACATGTTTTTCAATGGCAAAAATCAATGAATATTGTAAATGCACAAACAGTAATATCTCCACATTGCACGGTGCAATTCTGAAATTTTTAGCTTTTTCCTGCTAATCCTAGCATGATAAAGAAGATTCAAAGAGAGTGAGATGCCAGCTCCTTTCATTCAGTCAGTAGCTTCAAACATTTCTGGTATATGAAAAACATGTTTTTCAATGGCAAAAATCAATGAATATTGTAAATGCACAAACAGTAATATCTCCACATTGCACGGTGCAATTCTGAAATTTTTAGCTTTTTCCTGCTAATCCTAGCATGATAAAGAAGATTCAAAGAGAGTGAGATGCCAGCTCCTTTCATTCAGTCAGTAGCTTCAAACATTTCTGGTATATGAAAAACATGTTTTTCAATGGCAAAAATCAATGAATATTGTAAATGCACAAACAGTAATATCTCCACATTGCACGGTGCAATTCTGAAATTTTTAGCTTTTTCCTGTTAATCCTAGCATGATAAAGAAGATTCAAAGAGAGTGAGATGCCAGCTCCTTTCATTCAGTCAGTAGCTTCAAACATTTCTGGTATATGAAAAACATGTTTTTCAATGGCAAAAATCAATGAATATTGTAAATGCACAAACAGTAATATCTCCACATTGCACGGTGCAATTCTGAAATTTTTAGCTTTTTCCTGTTAATCCTAGCATGATAAAGAAGATTCAAAGAGAGTGAGATGCCAGCTCCTTTCATTCAGTCAGTAGCTTCAAACATTTCTGGTATATGAAAAACATGTTTTTCAATGGCAAAAATCAATGAATATTGTAAATGCACAAACAGTAATATCTCCACATTGCACGGTGCAATTCTGAAATTTTTAGCTTTTTCCTGTTAATCCTAGCATGATAAAGAAGATTCAAAGAGAGTGAGATGCCAGCTCCTTTCATTCAGTCAGTAGCTTCAAACATTTCTGGTATATGAAAAACATGTTTTTCAATGGCAAAAATCAATGAATATTGTAAATGCACAAACAGTAATATCTCCACATTGCACGGTGCAATTCTGAAATTTTTAGCTTTTTCCTGTTAATCCTAGCATGATAAAGAAGATTCAAAGAGAGTGAGATGCCAGCTCCTTTCATTCAGTCAGTAGCTTCAAACATTTCTGGTATATGAAAAACATGTTTTTCAATGGCAAAAATCAATGAATATTGTAAATGCACAAACAGTAATATCTCCACATTGCACGGTGCAATTCTGAAATTTTTAGCTTTTTCCTGTTAATCCTAGCATGATAAAGAAGATTCAAAGAGAGTGAGATGCCAGCTCCTTTCATTCAGTCAGTAGCTTCAAACATTTCTGGACGTTTTTCAATGGCAAAAATCAATGAATATTGTAAATGCACAAACAGTAATATCTCCACATTGCACGGTGCAATTCTGAAATTTTTAGCTTTTTCCTGTTAATCCTAGCATGATAAAGAAGATTCAAAGAGAGTGAGATGCCAGCTCCTTTCATTCAGTCAGTAGCTTCAAACATTTCTGGACGTTTTTCAATGGCAAAAATCAATGAATATTGTAAATGCACAAACAGTAATATCTCCACATTGCACGGTGCAATTCTGAAATTTTTTGCTTTTTCCTGCTAATCCTAGCATGATAAAGAAGATTCAAAGAGAGTGAGATGCCAGCTCCTTTCATTCAGTCAGTAGCTTCAAACATTTCTGGTATATGAAAAACATGTTTTTCAATGGCAAAAATCAATGAATATTGTAAATGCACAAACAGTAATATCTCCACATTGCACGGTGCAATTCTGAAATTTTTAGCTTTTTCCTGTTAATCCTAGCATGATAAAGAAGATTCAAAGAGAGTGAGATGCCAGCTCCTTTCATTCAGTCAGTAGCTTCAAACATTTCTGGTATATGAAAAACATGTTTTTCAATGGCAAAAATCAATGAATATTGTAAATGCACAAACAGTAATATCTCCACATTGCACGGTGCAATTCTGAAATTTTTAGCTTTTTCCTGTTAATCCTAGCATGATAAAGAAGATTCAAAGAGAGTGAGATGCCAGCTCCTTTCATTCAGTCAGTAGCTTCAAACATTTCTGGACGTTTTTCAATGGCAAAAATCAATGAATATTGTAAATGCACAAACAGTAATATCTCCACATTGCACGGTGCAATTCTGAAATTTTTAGCTTTTTCCTGCTAATCCTAGCATGATAAAGAAGATTCAAAGAGAGTGAGATGCCAGCTCCTTTCATTCAGTCAGTAGCTTCAAACATTTCTGGTATATGAAAAACATGTTTTTCAATGGCAAAAATCAATGAATATTGTAAATGCACAAACAGTAATATCTCCACATTGCACGGTGCAATTCTGAAATTTTTAGCTTTTTCCTGTTAATCCTAGCATGATAAAGAAGATTCAAAGAGAGTGAGATGCCAGCTCCTTTCATTCAGTCAGTAGCTTCAAACATTTCTGGTATATGAAAAACATGTTTTTCAATGGCAAAAATCAATGAATATTGTAAATGCACAAACAGTAATATCTCCACATTGCATGGTGCAATTCTGAAATTTTTAGCTTTTTCCTGTTAATCCTAGCATGATAAAGAAGATTCAAAGAGAGTGAGATGCCAGCTCCTTTCATTCAGTCAGTAGCTTCAAACATTTCTGGACGTTTTTCAATGGCAAAAATCAATGAATATTGTAAATGCACAAACAGTAATATCTCCACATTGCACGGTGCAATTCTGAAATTTTTAGCTTTTTCCTGCTAATCCTAGCATGATAAAGAAGATTCAAAGAGAGTGAGATGCCAGCTCCTTTCATTCAGTCAGTAGCTTCAAACATTTCTGGTATATGAAAAACATGTTTTTCAATGGCAAAAATCAATGAATATTGTAAATGCACAAACAGTAATATCTCCACATTGCACGGTGCAATTCTGAAATTTTTAGCTTTTTCCTGTTAATCCTAGCATGATAAAGAAGATTCAAAGAGAGTGAGATGCCAGCTCCTTTCATTCAGTCAGTAGCTTCAAACATTTCTGGTATATGAAAAACATGTTTTTCAATGGCAAAAATCAATGAATATTGTAAATGCACAAACAGTAATATCTCCACATTGCACGGTGCAATTCTGAAATTTTTAGCTTTTTCCTGTTAATCCTAGCATGATAAAGAAGATTCAAAGAGAGTGAGATGCCAGCTCCTTTCATTCAGTCAGTAGCTTCAAACATTTCTGGTATATGAAAAACATGTTTTTCAATGGCAAAAATCAATGAATATTGTAAATGCACAAACAGTAATATCTCCACATTGCACGGTGCAATTCTGAAATTTTTAGCTTTTTCCTGTTAATCCTAGCATGATAAAGAAGATTCAAAGAGAGTGAGATGCCAGCTCCTTTCATTCAGTCAGTAGCTTCAAACATTTCTGGTATATGAAAAACATGTTTTTCAATGGCAAAAATCAATGAATATTGTAAATGCACAAACAGTAATATCTCCACATTGCACGGTGCAATTCTGAAATTTTTAGCTTTTTCCTGTTAATCCTAGCATGATAAAGAAGATTCAAAGAGAGTGAGATGCCAGCTCCTTTCATTCAGTCAGTAGCTTCAAACATTTCTGGTATATGAAAAACATGTTTTTCAATGGCAAAAATCAATGAATATTGTAAATGCACAAACAGTAATATCTCCACATTGCACGGTGCAATTCTGAAATTTTTAGCTTTTTCCTGTTAATCCTAGCATGATAAAGAAGATTCAAAGAGAGTGAGATGCCAGCTCCTTTCATTCAGTCAGTAGCTTCAAACATTTCTGGACGTTTTTCAATGGCAAAAATCAATGAATATTGTAAATGCACAAACAGTAATATCTCCACATTGCACGGTGCAATTCTGAAATTTTTAGCTTTTTCCTGTTAATCCTAGCATGATAAAGAAGATTCAAAGAGAGTGAGATGCCAGCTCCTTTCATTCAGTCAGTAGCTTCAAACATTTCTGGACGTTTTTCAATGGCAAAAATCAATGAATATTGTAAATGCACAAACAGTAATATCTCCACATTGCACGGTGCAATTCTGAAATTTTTTGCTTTTTCCTGCTAATCCTAGCATGATAAAGAAGATTCAAAGAGAGTGAGATGCCAGCTCCTTTCATTCAGTCAGTAGCTTCAAACATTTCTGGTATATGAAAAACATGTTTTTCAATGGCAAAAATCAATGAATATTGTAAATGCACAAACAGTAATATCTCCACATTGCACGGTGCAATTCTGAAATTTTTAGCTTTTTCCTGTTAATCCTAGCATGATAAAGAAGATTCAAAGAGAGTGAGATGCCAGCTCCTTTCATTCAGTCAGTAGCTTCAAACATTTCTGGTATATGAAAAACATGTTTTTCAATGGCAAAAATCAATGAATATTGTAAATGCACAAACAGTAATATCTCCACATTGCACGGTGCAATTCTGAAATTTTTAGCTTTTTCCTGTTAATCCTAGCATGATAAAGAAGATTCAAAGAGAGTGAGATGCCAGCTCCTTTCATTCAGTCAGTAGCTTCAAACATTTCTGGACGTTTTTCAATGGCAAAAATCAATGAATATTGTAAATGCACAAACAGTAATATCTCCACATTGCACGGTGCAATTCTGAAATTTTTAGCTTTTTCCTGCTAATCCTAGCATGATAAAGAAGATTCAAAGAGAGTGAGATGCCAGCTCCTTTCATTCAGTCAGTAGCTTCAAACATTTCTGGTATATGAAAAACATGTTTTTCAATGGCAAAAATCAATGAATATTGTAAATGCACAAACAGTAATATCTCCACATTGCACGGTGCAATTCTGAAATTTTTAGCTTTTTCCTGTTAATCCTAGCATGATAAAGAAGATTCAAAGAGAGTGAGATGCCAGCTCCTTTCATTCAGTCAGTAGCTTCAAACATTTCTGGTATATGAAAAACATGTTTTTCAATGGCAAAAATCAATGAATATTGTAAATGCACAAACAGTAATATCTCCACATTGCATGGTGCAATTCTGAAATTTTTAGCTTTTTCCTGTTAATCCTAGCATGATAAAGAAGATTCAAAGAGAGTGAGATGCCAGCTCCTTTCATTCAGTCAGTAGCTTCAAACATTTCTGGTATATGAAAAACATGTTTTTCAATGGCAAAAATCAATGAATATTGTAAATGCACAAACAGTAATATCTCCACATTGCACGGTGCAATTCTGAAATTTTTAGCTTTTTCCTGTTAATCCTAGCATGATAAAGAAGATTCAAAGAGAGTGAGATGCCAGCTCCTTTCATTCAGTCAGTAGCTTCAAACATTTCTGGTATATGAAAAACATGTTTTTCAATGGCAAAAATCAATGAATATTGTAAATGCACAAACAGTAATATCTCCACATTGCACGGTGCAATTCTGAAATTTTTAGCTTTTTCCTGTTAATCCTAGCATGATAAAGAAGTTTCAAAGAGAGTGAGATGCCAGCTCCTTTCATTCAGTCAGTAGCTTCAAACATTTCTGGACGTTTTTCAATGGCAAAAATCAATGAATATTGTAAATGCACAAACAGTAATATCTCCACATTGCACGGTGCAATTCTGAAATTTTTTGCTTTTTCCTGCTAATCCTAGCATGATAAAGAAGATTCAAAGAGAGTGAGATGCCAGCTCCTTTCATTCAGTCAGTAGCTTCAAACATTTCTGGACGTTTTTCAATGGCAAAAATCAATGAATATTGTAAATGCACAAACAGTAATATCTCCACATTGCACGGTGCAATTCTGAAATTTTTAGCTTTTTCCTGTTAATCCTAGCATGATAAAGAAGATTCAAAGAGAGTGAGATGCCAGCTCCTTTCATTCAGTCAGTAGCTTCAAACATTTCTGGTATATGAAAAACATGTTTTTCAATGGCAAAAATCAATGAATATTGTAAATGCACAAACAGTAATATCTCCACATTGCACGGTGCAATTCTGAAATTTTTAGCTTTTTCCTGTTAATCCTAGCATGATAAAGAAGATTCAAAGAGAGTGAGATGCCAGCTCCTTTCATTCAGTCAGTAGCTTCAAACATTTCTGGACGTTTTTCAATGGCAAAAATCAATGAATATTGTAAATGCACAAACAGTAATATCTCCACATTGCACGGTGCAATTCTGAAATTTTTAGCTTTTTCCTGTTAATCCTAGCATGATAAAGAAGATTCAAAGAGAGTGAGATGCCAGCTCCTTTCATTCAGTCAGTAGCTTCAAACATTTCTGGACGTTTTTCAATGGCAAAAATCAATGAATATTGTAAATGCACAAACAGTAATATCTCCACATTGCACGGTGCAATTCTGAAATTTTTAGCTTTTTCCTGTTAATCCTAGCATGATAAAGAAGATTCAAAGAGAGTGAGATGCCAGCTCCTTTCATTCAGTCAGTAGCTTCAAACATTTCTGGTATATGAAAAACATGTTTTTCAATGGCAAAAATCAATGAATATTGTAAATGCACAAACAGTAATATCTCCACATTGCACGGTGCAATTCTGAAATTTTTAGCTTTTTCCTGTTAATCCTAGCATGATAAAGAAGATTCAAAGAGAGTGAGATGCCAGCTCCTTTCATTCAGTCAGTAGCTTCAAACATTTCTGGACGTTTTTCAATGGCAAAAATCAATGAATATTGTAAATGCACAAACAGTAATATCTCCACATTGCACGGTGCAATTCTGAAATTTTTAGCTTTTTCCTGTTAATCCTAGCATGATAAAGAAGATTCAAAGAGAGTGAGATGCCAGCTCCTTTCATTCAGTCAGTAGCTTCAAACATTTCTGGTATATGAAAAACATGTTTTTCAATGGCAAAAATCAATGAATATTGTAAATGCACAAACAGTAATATCTCCACATTGCACGGTGCAATTCTGAAATTTTTAGCTTTTTCCTGCTAATCCTAGCATGATAAAGAAGATTCAAAGAGAGTGAGATGCCAGCTCCTTTCATTCAGTCAGTAGCTTCAAACATTTCTGGTATATGAAAAACATGTTTTTCAATGGCAAAAATCAATGAATATTGTAAATGCACAAACAGTAATATCTCCACATTGCACGGTGCAATTCTGAAATTTTTAGCTTTTTCCTGTTAATCCTAGCATGATAAAGAAGATTCAAAGAGAGTGAGATGCCAGCTCCTTTCATTCAGTCAGTAGCTTCAAACATTTCTGGTATATGAAAAACATGTTTTTCAATGGCAAAAATCAATGAATATTGTAAATGCACAAACAGTAATATCTCCACATTGCACGGTGCAATTCTGAAATTTTTAGCTTTTTCCTGCTAATCCTAGCATGATAAAGAAGATTCAAAGAGAGTGAGATGCCAGCTCCTTTCATTCAGTCAGTAGCTTCAAACATTTCTGGTATATGAAAAACATGTTTTTCAATGGCAAAAATCAATGAATATTGTAAATGCACAAACAGTAATATCTCCACATTGCACGGTGCAATTCTGAAATTTTTAGCTTTTTCCTGTTAATCCTAGCATGATAAAGAAGATTCAAAGAGAGTGAGATGCCAGCTCCTTTCATTCAGTCAGTAGCTTCAAACATTTCTGGTATATGAAAAACATGTTTTTCAATGGCAAAAATCAATGAATATTGTAAATGCACAAACAGTAATATCTCCACATTGCATGGTGCAATTCTGAAATTTTTAGCTTTTTCCTGTTAATCCTAGCATGATAAAGAAGATTCAAAGAGAGTGAGATGCCAGCTCCTTTCATTCAGTCAGTAGCTTCAAACATTTCTGGTATATGAAAAACATGTTTTTCAATGGCAAAAATCAATGAATATTGTAAATGCACAAACAGTAATATCTCCACATTGCACGGTGCAATTCTGAAATTTTTAGCTTTTTCCTGTTAATCCTAGCATGATAAAGAAGATTCAAAGAGAGTGAGATGCCAGCTCCTTTCATTCAGTCAGTAGCTTCAAACATTTCTGGTATATGAAAAACATGTTTTTCAATGGCAAAAATCAATGAATATTGTAAATGCACAAACAGTAATATCTCCACATTGCACGGTGCAATTCTGAAATTTTTAGCTTTTTCCTGTGAATCCTAGCATGATAAAGAAGTTTCAAAGAGAGTGAGATGCCAGCTCCTTTCATTCAGTCAGTAGCTTCAAACATTTCTGGACGTTTTTCAATGGCAAAAATCAATGAATATTGTAAATGCACAAACAGTAATATCTCCACATTGCACGGTGCAATTCTGAAATTTTTTGCTTTTTCCTGCTAATCCTAGCATGATAAAGAAGATTCAAAGAGAGTGAGATGCCAGCTCCTTTCATTCAGTCAGTAGCTTCAAACATTTCTGGACGTTTTTCAATGGCAAAAATCAATGAATATTGTAAATGCACAAACAGTAATATCTCCACATTGCACGGTGCAATTCTGAAATTTTTAGCTTTTTCCTGTTAATCCTAGCATGATAAAGAAGATTCAAAGAGAGTGAGATGCCAGCTCCTTTCATTCAGTCAGTAGCTTCAAACATTTCTGGTATATGAAAAACATGTTTTTCAATGGCAAAAATCAATGAATATTGTAAATGCACAAACAGTAATATCTCCACATTGCACGGTGCAATTCTGAAATTTTTAGCTTTTTCCTGTTAATCCTAGCATGATAAAGAAGATTCAAAGAGAGTGAGATGCCAGCTCCTTTCATTCAGTCAGTAGCTTCAAACATTTCTGGACGTTTTTCAATGGCAAAAATCAATGAATATTGTAAATGCACAAACAGTAATATCTCCACATTGCACGGTGCAATTCTGAAATTTTTAGCTTTTTCCTGTTAATCCTAGCATGATAAAGAAGATTCAAAGAGAGTGAGATGCCAGCTCCTTTCATTCAGTCAGTAGCTTCAAACATTTCTGGACGTTTTTCAATGGCAAAAATCAATGAATATTGTAAATGCACAAACAGTAATATCTCCACATTGCACGGTGCAATTCTGAAATTTTTAGCTTTTTCCTGTTAATCCTAGCATGATAAAGAAGATTCAAAGAGAGTGAGATGCCAGCTCCTTTCATTCAGTCAGTAGCTTCAAACATTTCTGGTATATGAAAAACATGTTTTTCAATGGCAAAAATCAATGAATATTGTAAATGCACAAACAGTAATATCTCCACATTGCACGGTGCAATTCTGAAATTTTTAGCTTTTTCCTGTTAATCCTAGCATGATAAAGAAGATTCAAAGAGAGTGAGATGCCAGCTCCTTTCATTCAGTCAGTAGCTTCAAACATTTCTGGACGTTTTTCAATGGCAAAAATCAATGAATATTGTAAATGCACAAACAGTAATATCTCCACATTGCACGGTGCAATTCTGAAATTTTTAGCTTTTTCCTGTTAATCCTAGCATGATAAAGAAGATTCAAAGAGAGTGAGATGCCAGCTCCTTTCATTCAGTCAGTAGCTTCAAACATTTCTGGTATATGAAAAACATGTTTTTCAATGGCAAAAATCAATGAATATTGTAAATGCACAAACAGTAATATCTCCACATTGCACGGTGCAATTCTGAAATTTTTAGCTTTTTCCTGCTAATCCTAGCATGATAAAGAAGATTCAAAGAGAGTGAGATGCCAGCTCCTTTCATTCAGTCAGTAGCTTCAAACATTTCTGGTATATGAAAAACATGTTTTTCAATGGCAAAAATCAATGAATATTGTAAATGCACAAACAGTAATATCTCCACATTGCACGGTGCAATTCTGAAATTTTTAGCTTTTTCCTGTTAATCCTAGCATGATAAAGAAGATTCAAAGAGAGTGAGATGCCAGCTCCTTTCATTCAGTCAGTAGCTTCAAACATTTCTGGTATATGAAAAACATGTTTTTCAATGGCAAAAATCAATGAATATTGTAAATGCACAAACAGTAATATCTCCACATTGCACGGTGCAATTCTGAAATTTTTAGCTTTTTCCTGCTAATCCTAGCATGATAAAGAAGATTCAAAGAGAGTGAGATGCCAGCTCCTTTCATTCAGTCAGTAGCTTCAAACATTTCTGGTATATGAAAAACATGTTTTTCAATGGCAAAAATCAATGAATATTGTAAATGCACAAACAGTAATATCTCCACATTGCACGGTGCAATTCTGAAATTTTTAGCTTTTTCCTGTTAATCCTAGCATGATAAAGAAGATTCAAAGAGAGTGAGATGCCAGCTCCTTTCATTCAGTCAGTAGCTTCAAACATTTCTGGTATATGAAAAACATGTTTTTCAATGGCAAAAATCAATGAATATTGTAAATGCACAAACAGTAATATCTCCACATTGCACGGTGCAATTCTGAAATTTTTAGCTTTTTCCTGTTAATCCTAGCATGATAAAGATTCAAAGAGAGTGAGATGCCAGCTCCTTTCATTCAGTCAGTAGCTTCAAACATTTCTGGACGTTTTTCAATGGCAAAAATCAATGAATATTGTAAATGCACAAACAGTAATATCTCCACATTGCACGGTGCAATTCTGAAATTTTTAGCTTTTTCCTGTTAATCCTAGCATGATAAAGAAGATTCAAAGAGAGTGAGATGCCAGCTCCTTTCATTCAGTCAGTAGCTTCAAACATTTCTGGTATATGAAAAACATGTTTTTCAATGGCAAAAATCAATGAATATTGTAAATGCACAAACAGTAATATCTCCACATTGCACGGTGCAATTCTGAAATTTTTAGCTTTTTCCTGTTAATCCTAGCATGATAAAGAAGATTCAAAGAGAGTGAGATGCCAGCTCCTTTCATTCAGTCAGTAGCTTCAAACATTTCTGGTATATGAAAAACATGTTTTTCAATGGCAAAAATCAATGAATATTGTAAATGCACAAACAGTAATATCTCCACATTGCACGGTGCAATTCTGAAATTTTTAGCTTTTTCCTGCTAATCCTAGCATGATAAAGAAGATTCAAAGAGAGTGAGATGCCAGCTCCTTTCATTCAGTCAGTAGCTTCAAACATTTCTGGACGTTTTTCAATGGCAAAAATCAATGAATATTGTAAATGCACAAACAGTAATATCTCCACATTGCACGGTGCAATTCTGAAATTTTTAGCTTTTTCCTGTTAATCCTAGCATGATAAAGAAGATTCAAAGAGAGTGAGATGCCAGCTCCTTTCATTCAGTCAGTAGCTTCAAACATTTCTGGTATATGAAAAACATGTTTTTCAATGGCAAAAATCAATGAATATTGTAAATGCACAAACAGTAATATCTCCACATTGCACGGTGCAATTCTGAAATTTTTAGCTTTTTCCTGTTAATCCTAGCATGATAAAGAAGATTCAAAGAGAGTGAGATGCCAGCTCCTTTCATTCAGTCAGTAGCTTCAAACATTTCTGGTATATGAAAAACATGTTTTTCAATGGCAAAAATCAATGAATATTGTAAATGCACAAACAGTAATATCTCCACATTGCACGGTGCAATTCTGAAATTTTTAGCTTTTTCCTGTTAATCCTAGCATGATAAAGAAGATTCAAAGAGAGTGAGATGCCAGCTCCTTTCATTCAGTCAGTAGCTTCAAACATTTCTGGTATATGAAAAACATGTTTTTCAATGGCAAAAATCAATGAATATTGTAAATGCACAAAGAGTAATATCTCCACATTGCACGGTGCAATTCTGAAATTTTTAGCTTTTTCCTGCTAATCCTAGCATGATAAAGAAGATTCAAAGAGAGTGAGATGCCAGCTCCTTTCATTCAGTCAGTAGCTTCAAACATTTCTGGTATATGAAAAACATGTTTTTCAATGGCAAAAATCAATGAATATTGTAAATGCACAAACAGTAATATCTCCACATTGCACGGTGCAATTCTGAAATTTTTAGCTTTTTCCTGTTAATCCTAGCATGATAAAGAAGATTCAAAGAGAGTGAGATGCCAGCTCCTTTCATTCAGTCAGTAGCTTCAAACATTTCTGGACGTTTTTCAATGGCAAAAATCAATGAATATTGTAAATGCACAAACAGTAATATCTCCACATTGCACGGTGCAATTCTGAAATTTTTAGCTTTTTCCTGTTAATCCTAGCATGATAAAGAAGATTCAAAGAGAGTGAGATGCCAGCTCCTTTCATTCAGTCAGTAGCTTCAAACATTTCTGGACGTTTTTCAATGGCAAAAATCAATGAATATTGTAAATGCACAAACAGTAATATCTCCACATTGCACGGTGCAATTCTGAAATTTTTAGCTTTTTCCTGTTAATCCTAGCATGATAAAGAAGATTCAAAGAGAGTGAGATGCCAGCTCCTTTCATTCAGTCAGTAGCTTCAAACATTTCTGGACGTTTTTCAATGGCAAAAATCAATGAATATTGTAAATGCACAAACAGTAATATCTCCACATTGCACGGTGCAATTCTGAAATTTTTTGCTTTTTCCTGCTAATCCTAGCATGATAAAGAAGATTCAAAGAGAGTGAGATGCCAGCTCCTTTCATTCAGTCAGTAGCTTCAAACATTTCTGGACGTTTTTCAATGGCAAAAATCAATGAATATTGTAAATGCACAAACAGTAATATCTCCAAATTGCACGGTGCAATTCTGAAATTTTTAGCTTTTTCCTGTTAATCCTAGCATGATAAAGAAGATTCAAAGAGAGTGAGATGCCAGCTCCTTTCATTCAGTCAGTAGCTTCAAACATTTCTGGACGTTTTTCAATGGCAAAAATCAATGAATATTGTAAATGCACAAACAGTAATATCTCCACATTGCACGGTGCAATTCTGAAATTTTTAGCTTTTTCCTGTTAATCCTAGCATGATAAAGAAGATTCAAAGAGAGTGAGATGCCAGCTCCTTTCATTCAGTCAGTAGCTTCAAACATTTCTGGTATATGAAAAACATGTTTTTCAATGGCAAAAATCAATGAATATTGTAAATGCACAAACAGTAATATCTCCACATTGCACGGTGCAATTCTGAAATTTTTAGCTTTTTCCTGTTAATCCTAGCATGATAAAGAAGATTCAAAGAGAGTGAGATGCCAGCTCCTTTCATTCAGTCAGTAGCTTCAAACATTTCTGGACGTTTTTCAATGGCAAAAATCAATGAATATTGTAAATGCACAAACAGTAATATCTCCACATTGCACGGTGCAATTCTGAAATTTTTAGCTTTTTCCTGTTAATCCTAGCATGATAAAGAAGATTCAAAGAGAGTGAGATGCCAGCTCCTTTCATTCAGTCAGTAGCTTCAAACATTTCTGGTATATGAAAAACATGTTTTTCAATGGCAAAAATCAATGAATATTGTAAATGCACAAACAGTAATATCTCCACATTGCACGGTGCAATTCTGAAATTTTTAGCTTTTTCCTGTTAATCCTAGCATGATAAAGAAGATTCAAAGAGAGTGAGATGCCAGCTCCTTTCATTCAGTCAGTAGCTTCAAACATTTCTGGACGTTTTTCAATGGCAAAAATCAATGAATATTGTAAATGCACAAACAGTAATATCTCCACATTGCACGGTGCAATTCTGAAATTTTTAGCTTTTTCCTGTTAATCCTAGCATGATAAAGAAGATTCAAAGAGAGTGAGATGCCAGCTCCTTTCATTCAGTCAGTAGCTTCAAACATTTCTGGACGTTTTTCAATGGCAAAAATCAATGAATATTGTAAATGCACAAACAGTAATATCTCCACATTGCACGGTGCAATTCTGAAATTTTTAGCTTTTTCCTGTTAATCCTAGCATGATAAAGAAGATTCAAAGAGAGTGAGATGGGGGCGTGGCTTAGGCACAGACCAGGATGGCAGCATAGGTCTGAGCTCCATGAGGGCTAAAACTACAAAGCGACGATAAAAGCAACTTAAGAGGATTTATTCACTCAATTTTGGCATGGACAAACTTCTTAAAGCCTAAGGATCATCTGGATACTAAAAAGACTCTCCCTGACCCGTTATTCCAGGAGATATTTCATTTGGAAGCAGTGAGGTGCGTCCTTGATTTCATTCCAGTCGTGGCTATTGTGACATAGTCCTGCAGGCTTGCAGGTCTGTGTGTCTCTGCAAAGGGACCCCTCCTCTCCCTACCTCCGGACTTTAGAGCACAGCTTTCCGGGAGTTACTGAGCAGACTGTGTAGAATTTATATCTTGAAGCCGGTGGCACCAGAGCCCCGTGAATCGGCTGATTGCCGTATGCAGGGATAACCTATACTGACCCGGCACCCAGAATAGCCCCACTGGGGAAAATCAGTCATTCACCTTATGCAGTCTGTCTTTAAAAGTAACAAGGACTGAGATCTGACGGACCCACGGGACCCAGCACCTCGAAAAGCTACATTGCTGCATCGGACTACCACCCTGCAAATTGTCCCTGCTTACAAGTCACCCAGCTGACAACTGCGACCGGTGACGGGACTCCTGCAGCGATTCCACCGCCCAGCGCTGTGTATAGAAGATTGTGGACCCCGGGGACTTTAAGTGAGGAGACCCCCAAAGAGGATTTGACAGGACCCCCGGGACCCTATACCCCTAAAGGATACACTTCTGCACCGGGTTGCCAGCTTATAAATTGCTCCTGCCTGCAGGTCACCCCGCTATCAGCTGCGACCGGTGACAGGACTCCGGAAGTGAAAACACCGGCCGGTGCAGTCTGTGGAGGATCGCGGACCCCAGGAACTCTCCGGATCTGCAGTCAAGTAATAAGACCGTGAGACCGGACCCCTGAGATAACTGGCAAGACCCCCGCTCCCGGAGGATTTACCCTCGGCTTCTAAGCTACAGGACCCTTCCTGCATCAAGACGCCGGCGGCAGCCCGAGGACCTGGCTCTGCTTACAGCTGTGGCGGCTATTAAGAGGTCCCGACTGGTGCTGAGCAGCATACAGCATCTAATAAGGTCAGATAAGCCCTGAGGGCTCTTACTGTGACTCCGTGGGGTTGTTAATTGAGACCTGGTGGCAGCGGTGTCCCCTCTTCCATTGCGGAGCAGTTCTGTCCCTCTCTCCCTTCTGCTGACAGGCACTTCCTGTGTCTGCGACCGGGCTCCCTGCTCCTCTGTGCGGCTGTTCCCTGGGTTCAGAGGCTGTTCCGCTGGTGGTGGTGCCCCCTCCTCTACTCCGGAGCCGCTCTGCTCCTGCCTCTTCACAGACCGGCACCTCCGGTATATAGGGCTCTCACCCCGCAGCACCTGGGGCTGATTTATTGGCGGGGATATCTCCCTCCTGCTGCTGGGGGGGCCGTTTTGCTCCTCCCTGCCTTTAACTGACAGGTGCCACTGGTCCTCCCCCTCCGTTCCATTTACCCCCGCTGTGCCGCTCTGCTGACTGTGTCCCTCCGGTCTCCGGACCCTGCAGACCCCTGTGACTGCCTCCCCCTATTGTGGTAGCGCCGCCGCGCTCTGGTCTGCCCCTGGTCCTGCGCTGCAGCAGCACCGCTGTCCTTCAGTGTCCCGGCATCCAGAATCAGCTGATCAGTTTTAAATTCTCCCGCCCCCTGCTGCAGCGTGGCTCTGGCTCTGCACTGCTGTCCATGGTGCTGATTCTATATTAATCAGATTCTCCTGTCCCCTGCTGCAGCGTCGCTCTACACTGCTGTCCAAGGTGCTGATCTTGTATTAGTCAAATCTCCTGCCTTCTGCTACAGCCTCGATCAGCACTGCTGTCCATGGTGCTGATTTTATATCAGTACTGATACAGAGGTCTTTTAAACACCAAACGGTGTATTATCATCTTGACTGTGAGACTTGATCCTGAGGGGAGGGGGGGGATAGGAGGATCTGTTTTTGCCTGTATATATACATACTGTATCTACGCTACCGGATATATATATACCAGTTGGTGCTCATGGAACTCTACAGATCTGCAAGCCTCCATAATAATTAGCTTTCTGCTAAAAATATATGTGCCTTTTATTTTTATCTCCCAGGTCAATTTCATTATTTCTTTGATATTTTTGATTGTGACTTACATTTAAAGGGTTGCATTCTAGGGGGTATATAACTCTGCAGTTTTTAAGGGTATTGTTCGCCTTTTGTCGGATTGATATTTGTTTAACGCAAATTTCTTCTAGCCACTGTTCCCAGTCATTCTGCAACCCTAAAGTCTTTTGTCTACTTTTTAGGTCAAATATTTCTAGTGTCTTTTACTGTTTTTTTTTTTTTTTTTTTTTTTTTTTTTTTTTTTTTTTTTTTTTTTTTTTTTTTTTTTTTTTTTTTTTTTTTATATACACCTATAGGTCTGATATTTCATAATGGCGACTAATAAAAAAAATACCCAAAAGTCTTTGGAAGCTCCCCATAAAACTAGTGCGGTAAGAGCGAAGTCCTCTCAACGCTTTTCATTTTCAAACCCATCTGAAGATGCTGTCAATACTATCAGTCCACTTAAGTCCAGATCACCTCATAGAAATCCGGAAGACAGACAGAGTTCTAAAGTAAGCTCTCCCACCAAAGAACCTTCTAAAAGTCTATTATCTCCAAAACCTCAGAGAATCCCTGATGCTAAACCTGCCCCTTCTATCGTAGTTAAAGAAAAAAAAGCGGAAGAGATGGATATTTCCATCTCATCAAAGAGAAGGGACCCAGGAGCTTGGAGCAACAAGTATTCTTCACTGGCTACGAGTTCGGAGGAGGAATCCTCGGACACGTCTCCTAATCCTAGTCCAGATAAGAGGCGTGCTAAAAAGGACTTTTCCCCTTCGTCCTCAGACCCTACGCCTAGTGTCCCGGTCAAAATGCCCATTTCACAAGAGTTGGGAAATACCGATCTTGGTTCATATCTGGACAATCTTTTAAAGACGATTGACAGAAATATGAAACTGGGCTTCGAGAAACAGGTAGACACCATGAAATCTACTTTGGAAGCTTTTGGTCTTAAACTGGAGGAAAATACTAAAAGACTTGAAACGGTGGAGGATAAGGTAGAGTCTGTCTCTTCTGATAATTTGGAAATTAAATCCGAGCTCAAAAGACTTAGATTAAAAGTTGCGGATTTGGAGGATAGGAGTAGGAGAAATAATTTGAAGATTAGAGGCATATCTGAGGATGTTTCTCCCTCAGATATCTCGGCTTTTCTCAAAGACTTATTTCACAAGACAATCCCATCCCTTTCTGAGCAGGATCTTATCATTGATAGGGCCCATCGCTTATTTCGTCCGACCTCCATTTCCTCGGATTTTCCGAGGGATGTAATAGCTAGGTTGCATTTCTTCTCGACCAAAGAGAGAATCTTGAATTATATCAGGGGAAATAGGACTTTTCCAGAGCCTTTCTCGCACTTAAAAATCTTCTCCGATTTTTCCAAAGAAACCATGGATGCAAGAAGGTCATACAAATTGATCACAGATAGACTGAGGGATATGAATATCCCATATAGGTGGGGCTTTCCAGTAAAGTTGCTGATTTTCTTTAACCGGAAAACATTCACTCTTACAGATCCTGATGAAGGCCCCAAATTTTTTGATTTTATAAAAGACATTCCCTACAAAGTTACAAAGGCACCCCACCGCTGAAATGATAAACACTACTCCCTCGGGAGCCCTCTTTAAAAATAATCTCATTTTATCACCTCACCTAACATGCTATAATAAATTTATCATTCTTCTTATATTTAGCCTTCATGGTTTGTCCACATTATTTTTCCCCCCAATCTGAGGGAGAACCTTTTCGGTGAAGGTTCCCTCAGGAGATTTTTTGATTCGTTTTTTTTTCTTTTTCTTTGAATATCTGGTTATTGTTATTACTATCTTTGAATTAATATTAGAGATATTGTATTCCAGCTTTGATTGTCGGTTGATTTTTATTTTTTGGGAATTTGTTGGACCAACTGACCCCTCTCCTTTTGACTTACTTTAATTATTAATTTACCTATGCCTATCAAGATCATCACCTATAATGTAAGAGGCCTAAACAGTCCCAATAAGAGATTCTCCCTTTGGAAGGAATTGGGTCATCTTGGTGCTGATGTTGCGTGTCTTCAGGAGACAAGGTTTGCCGAGGGAAAACACCCTACTTTCACCCACAAACGCTACCCTCATATATTTGAATCCACTAGCGACCGGAAAAAAGCCGGTGTAGCTACAGTGATCAGAGATTCTGTCCCATTTGAGTTTTTAGATCAGCATAAAGATGTCAATGGAAGGTTCCATATATTGCTCTGTAAACTGAATAATCATGAGTGCACTGTTGTTAACCTATACGCCCCAAATAAAAAGCAAATACCCTTTTTGAATAAGGTTTTTAGAAAGGTTGAAGAGGTTAGGAGAGGCGAATTGATTTTTTTGGGAGACTTCAACATGGTCCCGGACGGGCATATGGACTCTTCCTCCCCCAGCCGTCATTTATACCCGACGCTAAATAATTGGCTTTATAAAAATGAACTATTTGATACATTTAGATGTCTGCAAACTACCTCCAAAGAATTCTCCCATTTTTCGGATGCGCACCAAACGGCCTCTAGAATAGACTTAATAATAACTGACGTTTTTTCTTTACCCAAATTCTCTAACGTATCTATAGGCCTTAGGTCTCTATCAGATCATGCCCCTACGTCATGTGAAATTCATATTGGTCCTCTTATTAAAAATGGATTTCTTTGGAAATGTAGATCTTCACTTATTCATAACCCCAAAAACAAAAAAATTATTGAAAAAGCTATTTCTGATTATTTTAGGGAGAACGATACCCCAGATTTATCTAATCCCTTCTCCAGCTGGTGCGCTCACAAGGCCGTCCTTCGTGGTGTACTAATGCAGATATCCTCATCTGAAAAAAAAGAAAAAAGATCAAAAATTAATTCTCTTCAAAAACTGATTAGGGAAAAAGAATTAGAGCAAATTAATCTTCCTTCCCCTTCCCCAATAATTCAAAAAGAACTCTCAAATTTAAGGGTAGAGCTAAAATCAGAAATTTCTTCCTCCTATGATGCAATTATTCGGAAATCAAAATTTAATTACTATGCGGCTCTAAATAAACCTACCCGCTTTATGGCCCGCCTAGTCAAATGTAAAAGAGCAATTAATAGAATAGATAAAATAAAAAACAATAGTGGAATAACGTTTTGCCACCCTAAAGATATAGTGAACCAGTTTGCAAATTTTTACAAAAAACTCTACAACATCAAAACTGATCCTCTAATTTCCCATCCTCACCCAGATGCAATCAACAAATTTTTATCCTCCATTAACCTACCGAAATTGAGCCCTCTGGATCACGAGTCATTGAATAAGCCTTTTTCTAACCTTGAAATTATTAACACAATAAAGCAACTTAAAGATTTCAAGGCTCCGGGTCCAGATGGGTTCATTAATGAGTATTATAAAACTTTTTGTGACCTACTTTCTTCCCCTCTCACGAAAATTTTCAATCATGCTTCCTCAATAAGCTCCTTCCCCTCAGAAATGCTGGAAGCCACCATTACCCTAATACCCAAGTCTAAGGATGAGAGAGATAATGTTAAAAATTATAGGCCCATTTCGCTAATTAACACTGATATTAAGATATATTCGAAAATTCTGGCCAATCGTTTATCGACTATTCTCCCATCTCTCATCAACGATGATCAGATTGGCTTCGTTGGTGGGAGGCAAGCAACTGATGGCTCTAGAAGACTTCTGAATATTATTAAGGTGATAAATACGGCGAAACTCCCAACTTCATTGCTTGCTTTAGACGCTGAAAAAGCTTTCGACAGGTTAAATTGGCTATACCTTAAACTCACCCTTATTAAATTCGGTTTTGATAACAAATTTCTCTCTTCAATTATGGCCCTCTATTCTAACCCCCAAGCAAAAATTTATGTTAACAATTATCTCTCAAATCCAATCCCTATCACAAATGGTACTAGACAGGGTTGCCCACTTTCCCCCCTTCTCTTTGTCCTGGCTATGGAGCCTTTGGCACAGAGGATTAGAGAAAACACTGACATTAGGGGGATTTCTACCCCATCTCGAGAATTTAAAATTGGCCTCTTTGCAGATGATGTTATGCTTTCCTTGCTGGACCCAGTAAATTCGGTTGCGGAAGTTTCGAAGGTTCTAGAACTATTCTCTCAGATTTCTTATTTTAAGATCAATAATGAGAAGTCTAAACTTTTAAACATTAATCTGGACCGTCAGACGAGAGAGGTTTTACACTCGAGATTTTCCTTCGGTTTGGCTAAACGCAATCTGACTTATTTGGGGATCAGTATTGGTAAAACTATTAACTCAACAATTTCTGACAACCTGGTTCTGATTGAGGATATCGTCCGTGGAGATTTGATGGAATTTTTGAAAAGAGATTTGTCATGGTGGGGTAGAGTCCTCTCTATTAAGATGTTTGTTCTACCCAAAATCTTGTATTTTTTCCGCAACTTACCTCTAACTATTTCTCACATCTTTATTCAAAAAATTCAAAATCAGATTAATTCCTATGTCTGGGATAATAAACGTGCGAGGATATCTGCAGATATATTGTACAAGAATAAGTGCAACGGAGGTCTGAGCCACCCTAATATTTTCGCTTACTATTTGGCAAACCTCATCAAACAGAGCAGTAATTGGTTTAATTCTGACAGTCCCCCAGCTTGGATGACTCTGGAGACCTTCTTAAATAATGGTTCTTCTCCCCGTGAATTGTTACTTAGGCATCTCTTTAAACAGTGCACTCATGATTCTTCCCATCCTATTTTCCAGGCGATTATTGACGCCTGGAAAAAAATCGCCAAAAGAAAGAAAAAGAGTCCCCTAAGAGATTCTGATAGGGATAAGTTTTCTTTTGTCAAAAATTTTCCAATTGGTTTTGTTGCTGATCTGTATAACTCTTCCATTCCAGATCAGTGGGACAATAAAGGGTTAAGGAAAATTGGAGACTTCTATGAAGCTTCTGCCTTTATTCCTTTCCAAACTCTTAAAAAAAGATTCAACTTACCTTCCTCTGATTTCTTTTTATACTCTCATTTAAAGAGCATTATTCTGGAATTTATTTCTGGTAAACTTATTGTTTCTGAAACCTCGGTGAACCTGTTAAGCAACCCATCCCACAAAATTTTTTGGAGCCTGAGACACATATATAACAGCTTCAATAATGATCTTTCCTTCCAAAAACACCTCTACATGATACGCTGGGAAAAAGATCTAAAACTCAATTTCCAATCCGATCAATGGGAGAGTGCTGTTCTTTTTTCTCAGGCCTCTAATATATCTATGCCCTTACAAGAGGCTTACTTCAAAATTCTAACCAGATGGTATTACACTCCAATCAGGCTTCACCATATAAAGCCCAGCAACTCTCCCCTTTGTTGGAGGGAGTGCGGCCTTAGGGGAGATCTTTTACATCTCTTTTGGAGCTGCCCTAAAATCCGGAATCTATGGGCTCAGATCTCTTCTTTGGTAGATGACCTTTTAGGCAGACCTGTAGTATTGACCCCTCAAATGGCTTTACTATCCTTAGATCTTGAACCATATAAGTCGTTTGAAAGATCTTTGGTGATTCACTTATTTTCAGTGTGTAAGAACGCATTGGCTTTTTATTGGAGAAAGTCACATGTCCCCACTTTGGAGGACTTAGTTGATAAGATGAATCTCCATAGAATATTTGAACTCAGATTTTCCCTTATCAACAATAATTTACTTAAATTTTCTAGGAAGTGGGATATTTGGCTCACTAAATTCCCTCAACCCTCTCATAACGCTGGAACATCTTAATGTGTGTCGTGTTTAGCTCATTAATATGTTTAATTTTGCTAATGATAGTAATGTGTGTTTAAAGTGTTCAAATTTCTGTATTATCGTATATACTATTTGACGAACAAATTTCTCCCATCTTTCCTGTTTATCCATTCCCGTTTGTTCCCTTTCCCTTTCCTTTCCCTCAGAATTTTTCCCTTATTATGAATATTCTTTTGTCACTACTTTTATGCTACGTGTGTTATTCCCCTGTTAAATTGTTTATTAAAAATAAAAAAAAATATGGTAAAACAAAGAGAGTGAGATGCCAGCTCCTTTCATTCAGTCAGTAGCTTCAAACATTTCTGGTATATGAAAAACATGTTTTTCAATGGCAAAAATCAATGAATATTGTAAATGCACAAACAGTAATATCTCCACATTGCACGGTGCAATTCTGAAATTTTTAGCTTTTTCCTGTTAATCCTAGCATGATAAAGAAGATTCAAAGAGAGTGAGATGCCAGCTCCTTTCATTCAGTCAGTAGCTTCAAACATTTCTGGACGTTTTTCAATGGCAAAAATCAATGAATATTGTAAATGCACAAACAGTAATATCTCCACATTGCACGGTGCAATTCTGAAATTTTTAGCTTTTTCCTGTTAATCCTAGCATGATAAAGAAGATTCAAAGAGAGTGAGATGCCAGCTCCTTTCATTCAGTCAGTAGCTTCAAACATTTCTGGTATATGAAAAACATGTTTTTCAATGGCAAAAATCAATGAATATTGTAAATGCACAAACAGTAATATCTCCACATTGCACGGTGCAATTCTGAAATTTTTAGCTTTTTCCTGCTAATCCTAGCATGATAAAGAAGATTCAAAGAGAGTGAGATGCCAGCTCCTTTCATTCAGTCAGTAGCTTCAAACATTTCTGGTATATGAAAAACATGTTTTTCAATGGCAAAAATCAATGAATATTGTAAATGCACAAACAGTAATATCTCCACATTGCACGGTGCAATTCTGAAATTTTTAGCTTTTTCCTGTTAATCCTAGCATGATAAAGAAGATTCAAAGAGAGTGAGATGCCAGCTCCTTTCATTCAGTCAGTAGCTTCAAACATTTCTGGTATATGAAAAACATGTTTTTCAATGGCAAAAATCAATGAATATTGTAAATGCACAAACAGTAATATCTCCACATTGCACGGTGCAATTCTGAAATTTTTAGCTTTTTCCTGCTAATCCTAGCATGATAAAGAAGATTCAAAGAGAGTGAGATGCCAGCTCCTTTCATTCAGTCAGTAGCTTCAAACATTTCTGGTATATGAAAAACATGTTTTTCAATGGCAAAAATCAATGAATATTGTAAATGCACAAACAGTAATATCTCCACATTGCACGGTGCAATTCTGAAATTTTTAGCTTTTTCCTGTTAATCCTAGCATGATAAAGAAGATTCAAAGAGAGTGAGATGCCAGCTCCTTTCATTCAGTCAGTAGCTTCAAACATTTCTGGTATATGAAAAACATGTTTTTCAATGGCAAAAATCAATGAATATTGTAAATGCACAAACAGTAATATCTCCACATTGCACGGTGCAATTCTGAAATTTTTAGCTTTTTCCTGTTAATCCTAGCATGATAAAGATTCAAAGAGAGTGAGATGCCAGCTCCTTTCATTCAGTCAGTAGCTTCAAACATTTCTGGACGTTTTTCAATGGCAAAAATCAATGAATATTGTAAATGCACAAACAGTAATATCTCCACATTGCACGGTGCAATTCTGAAATTTTTAGCTTTTTCCTGTTAATCCTAGCATGATAAAGAAGATTCAAAGAGAGTGAGATGCCAGCTCCTTTCATTCAGTCAGTAGCTTCAAACATTTCTGGTATATGAAAAACATGTTTTTCAATGGCAAAAATCAATGAATATTGTAAATGCACAAACAGTAATATCTCCACATTGCACGGTGCAATTCTGAAATTTTTAGCTTTTTCCTGTTAATCCTAGCATGATAAAGAAGATTCAAAGAGAGTGAGATGCCAGCTCCTTTCATTCAGTCAGTAGCTTCAAACATTTCTGGTATATGAAAAACATGTTTTTCAATGGCAAAAATCAATGAATATTGTAAATGCACAAACAGTAATATCTCCACATTGCACGGTGCAATTCTGAAATTTTTAGCTTTTTCCTGCTAATCCTAGCATGATAAAGAAGATTCAAAGAGAGTGAGATGCCAGCTCCTTTCATTCAGTCAGTAGCTTCAAACATTTCTGGACGTTTTTCAATGGCAAAAATCAATGAATATTGTAAATGCACAAACAGTAATATCTCCACATTGCACGGTGCAATTCTGAAATTTTTAGCTTTTTCCTGTTAATCCTAGCATGATAAAGAAGATTCAAAGAGAGTGAGATGCCAGCTCCTTTCATTCAGTCAGTAGCTTCAAACATTTCTGGTATATGAAAAACATGTTTTTCAATGGCAAAAATCAATGAATATTGTAAATGCACAAACAGTAATATCTCCACATTGCACGGTGCAATTCTGAAATTTTTAGCTTTTTCCTGTTAATCCTAGCATGATAAAGAAGATTCAAAGAGAGTGAGATGCCAGCTCCTTTCATTCAGTCAGTAGCTTCAAACATTTCTGGTATATGAAAAACATGTTTTTCAGTGGCAAAAATCAATGAATATTGTAAATGCACAAACAGTAATATCTCCACATTGCACGGTGCAATTCTGAAATTTTTAGCTTTTTCCTGTTAATCCTAGCATGATAAAGAAGATTCAAAGAGAGTGAGATGCCAGCTCCTTTCATTCAGTCAGTAGCTTCAAACATTTCTGGTATATGAAAAACATGTTTTTCAATGGCAAAAATCAATGAATATTGTAAATGCACAAAGAGTAATATCTCCACATTGCACGGTGCAATTCTGAAATTTTTAGCTTTTTCCTGCTAATCCTAGCATGATAAAGAAGATTCAAAGAGAGTGAGATGCCAGCTCCTTTCATTCAGTCAGTAGCTTCAAACATTTCTGGTATATGAAAAACATGTTTTTCAATGGCAAAAATCAATGAATATTGTAAATGCACAAACAGTAATATCTCCACATTGCACGGTGCAATTCTGAAATTTTTAGCTTTTTCCTGTTAATCCTAGCATGATAAAGAAGATTCAAAGAGAGTGAGATGCCAGCTCCTTTCATTCAGTCAGTAGCTTCAAACATTTCTGGACGTTTTTCAATGGCAAAAATCAATGAATATTGTAAATGCACAAACAGTAATATCTCCACATTGCACGGTGCAATTCTGAAATTTTTAGCTTTTTCCTGTTAATCCTAGCATGATAAAGAAGATTCAAAGAGAGTGAGATGCCAGCTCCTTTCATTCAGTCAGTAGCTTCAAACATTTCTGGACGTTTTTCAATGGCAAAAATCAATGAATATTGTAAATGCACAAACAGTAATATCTCCACATTGCACGGTGCAATTCTGAAATTTTTAGCTTTTTCCTGTTAATCCTAGCATGATAAAGAAGATTCAAAGAGAGTGAGATGCCAGCTCCTTTCATTCAGTCAGTAGCTTCAAACATTTCTGGACGTTTTTCAATGGCAAAAATCAATGAATATTGTAAATGCACAAACAGTAATATCTCCACATTGCACGGTGCAATTCTGAAATTTTTTGCTTTTTCCTGCTAATCCTAGCATGATAAAGAAGATTCAAAGAGAGTGAGATGCCAGCTCCTTTCATTCAGTCAGTAGCTTCAAACATTTCTGGACGTTTTTCAATGGCAAAAATCAATGAATATTGTAAATGCACAAACAGTAATATCTCCAAATTGCACGGTGCAATTCTGAAATTTTTAGCTTTTTCCTGTTAATCCTAGCATGATAAAGAAGATTCAAAGAGAGTGAGATGCCAGCTCCTTTCATTCAGTCAGTAGCTTCAAACATTTCTGGACGTTTTTCAATGGCAAAAATCAATGAATATTGTAAATGCACAAACAGTAATATCTCCACATTGCACGGTGCAATTCTGAAATTTTTAGCTTTTTCCTGTTAATCCTAGCATGATAAAGAAGATTCAAAGAGAGTGAGATGCCAGCTCCTTTCATTCAGTCAGTAGCTTCAAACATTTCTGGTATATGAAAAACATGTTTTTCAATGGCAAAAATCAATGAATATTGTAAATGCACAAACAGTAATATCTCCACATTGCACGGTGCAATTCTGAAATTTTTAGCTTT
>NW_027371070.1:0-30992 GCF_046119375.1 Phyllobates terribilis | reverse complement strand
TGAATCTTCTTTATCATGCTAGGATTAGCAGGAAAAAGCAAAAAATTTCAGAATTGCACCTTGCAATGTGGAGATATTACTGTTTGTGCATTTACAATATTCATTGATTTTTGCCATTGAAAAACATGTTTTTCATATACCAGAAATGTTTGAAGCTACTGACTGAATGAAAGGAGCTGGCATCTCACTCTCTTTGAATCTTCTTTATCATGCTAGGATTAGCAGGAAAAAGCAAAAAATTTCAGAATTGCACCTTGCAATGTGGAGATATTACTGTTTGTGCATTTACAATATTCATTGATTTTTGCCATTGAAAAACATGTTTTTCATATACCAGAAATGTTTGAAGCTACTGACTGAATGAAAGGAGCTGGCATCTCACTCTCTTTGAATCTTCTTTATCATGCTAGGATTAACAGGAAAAAGCAAAAAATTTCAGAATTGCACCTTGCAATGTGGAGATATTACTGTTTGTGCATTTACAATATTCATTGATTTTTGCCATTGAAAAACATGTTTTTCATATACCAGAAATGTTTGAAGCTACTGACTGAATGAAAGGAGCTGGCATCTCACTCTCTTTGAATCTTCTTTATCATGCTAGGATTAACAGGAAAAAGCAAAAATTTCAGAATTGCACCTTGCAATGTGGAGATATTACTGTTTGTGCATTTACAATATTCATTGATTTTTGCCATTGAAAAACATGTTTTTCATATACCAGAAATGTTTGAAGCTACTGACTGAATGAAAGGAGCTGGCATCTCACTCTCTTTGAATCTTCTTTATCATGCTAGGATTAACAGGAAAAAGCTAAAAATTTCAGAATTGCACCGTGCAATGTGGAGATATTACTGTTTGTGCATTTACAATATTCATTGATTTTTGCCATTGAAAAACATGTTTTTCATATACCAGAAATGTTTGAAGCTACTGACTGAATGAAAGGAGCTGGCATCTCACTCTCTTTGAATCTTCTTTATCATGCTAGGATTAACAGGAAAAAGCAAAAAATTTCAGAATTGCACCTTGCAATGTGGAGATATTACTGTTTGTGCATTTACAATATTCATTGATTTTTGCCATTGAAAAACATGTTTTTCATATACCAGAAATGTTTGAAGCTACTGACTGAATGAAAGGAGCTGGCATCTCACTCTCTTTGAATCTTCTTTATCATGCTAGGATTAGCAGGAAAAAGCTAAAAATTTCAGAATTGCACCGTGCAATGTGGAGATATTACTGTTTGTGCATTTACAATATTCATTGATTTTTGCCATTGAAAAACATGTTTTTCATATACCAGAAATGTTTGAAGCTACTGACTGAATGAAAGGAGCTGGCATCTCACTCTCTTTGAATCTTCTTTATCATGCTAGGATTAGCAGGAAAAAGCAAAAAATTTCAGAATTGCACCTTGCAATGCGGAGATATTACTGTTTGTGCATTTACAATATTCATTGATTTTTGCCATTGAAAAACATGTTTTTCATATACCAGAAATGTTTGAAGCTACTGATTGAATGAAAGGAGCTGGCATCTCACTCTCTTTGAATCTTCTTTATCATGCTAGGATTAACAGGAAAAAGCAAAAAATTTCAGAATTGCACCTTGCAATGTGGAGATATTACTGTTTGTGCATTTACAATATTCATTGATTTTTGCCATTGAAAAACGTTTTTCATATACCAGAAATGTTTGAAGCTACTGACTGAATGAAAGGAGCTGGCATCTCACTCTCTTTGAATCTTCTTTATCATGCTAGGATTAGCAGGAAAAAGCAAAAATTTCAGAATTGCACCTTGCAATGTGGAGATATTACTGTTTGTGCATTTACAATATTCATTGATTTTTGCCATTGAAAAACATGTTTTTCATATACCAGAAATGTTTGAAGCTACTGACTGAATGAAAGGAGCTGGCATCTCACTCTCTTTGAATCTTCTTTATCATGCTAGGATTAACAGGAAAAAGCAAAAAATTTCAGAATTGCACCTTGCAATGTGGAGATATTACTGTTTGTGCATTTACAATATTCATTGATTTTTGCCATTGAAAAACATGTTTTTCATATACCAGAAATGTTTGAAGCTACTGACTGAATGAAAGGAGCTGGCATCTCACTCTCTTTGAATCTTCTTTATCATGCTAGGATTAACAGGAAAAAGCTAAAAATTTCAGAATTGCACTGTGCAATGTGGAGATATTACTGTTTGTGCATTTACAATATTCATTGATTTTTGCCATTGAAAAACATGTTTTTCATATACCAGAAATGTTTGAAGCTACTGACTGAATGAAAGGAGCTGGCATCTCACTCTCTTTGAATCTTCTTTATCATGCTAGGATTAGCAGGAAAAAGCAAAAAATTTCAGAATTGCACCTTGCAATGTGGAGATATTAGTTTGTGCATTTACAATATTCATTGATTTTTGCCATTGAAAAACATGTTTTTCATATACCAGAAATGTTTGAAGCTACTGACTGAATGAAAGGAGCTGGCATCTCACTCTCTTTGAATCTTCTTTATCATGCTAGGATTAACAGGAAAAAGCTAAAAATTTCAGAATTGCACCGTGCAATGTGGAGATATTACTGTTTGTGCATTTACAATATTCATTGATTTTTGCCATTGAAAAACATGTTTTTCATATACCAGAAATGTTTGAAGCTACTGACTGAATGAAAGGAGCTGGCATCTCACTCTCTTTGAATCTTCTTTATCATGCTAGGATTAACAGGAAAAAGCAAAAAATTTCAGAATTGCACCTTGCAATGTGGAGATATTACTGTTTGTGCATTTACAATATTCATTGATTTTTGCCATTGAAAAACATGTTTTTCATATACCAGAAATGTTTGAAGCTACTGACTGAATGAAAGGAGCTGGCATCTCACTCTCTTTGAATCTTCTTTATCATGCTAGGATTAACAGGAAAAAGCTAAAAATTTCAGAATTGCACCGTGCAATGTGGAGATATTACTGTTTGTGCATTTACAATATTCATTGATTTTTGCCATTGAAAAACATGTTTTTCATATACCAGAAATGTTTGAAGCTACTGACTGAATGAAAGGAGCTGGCATCTCACTCTCTTTGAATCTTCTGTATCATGCTAGGATTAGCAGGAAAAAGCAAAAAATTTCAGAATTGCACCTTGCAATGTGGAGATATTACTGTTTGTGCATTTACAATATTCATTGATTTTTGCCATTGAAAAACATGTTTTTCATATACCAGAAATGTTTGAAGCTACTGACTGAATGAAAGGAGCTGGCATCTCACTCTCTTTGAATCTTCTTTATCATGCTAGGATTAACAGGAAAAAGCTAAAAATTTCAGAATTGCACCGTGCAATGTGGAGATATTACTGTTTGTGCTTTTACAATATTCATTGATTTTTGCCATTGAAAAACATGTTTTTCATATACCAGAAATGTTTGAAGCTACTGACTGAATGAAAGGAGCTGGCATCTCACTCTCTTTGAATCTTCTTTATCATGCTAGGATTAGCAGGAAAAAGCAAAAAATTTCAGAATTGCACCTTGCAATGCGGAGATATTACTGTTTGTGCATTTACAATATTCATTGATTTTTGCCATTGAAAAACATGTTTTTCATATACCAGAAATGTTTGAAGCTACTGACTGAATGAAAGGAGCTGGCATCTCACTCTCTTTGAATCTTCTTTATCATGCTAGGATTAACAGGAAAAAGCAAAAAATTTCAGAATTGCACCTTGCAATGTGGAGATATTACTGTTTGTGCATTTACAATATTCATTGATTTTTGCCATTGAAAAACGTTTTTCATATACCAGAAATGTTTGAAGCTACTGACTGAATGAAAGGAGCTGGCATCTCACTCTCTTTGAATCTTCTTTATCATGCTAGGATTAGCAGGAAAAAGCTAAAAATTTCAGAATTGCACCGTGCAATGTGGAGATATTACTGTTTGTGCATTTACAATATTCATTGATTTTTGCCATTGAAAAACATGTTTTTCATATACCAGAAATGTTTGAAGCTACTGACTGAATGAAAGGAGCTGGCATCTCACTCTCTTTGAATCTTCTTTATCATGCTAGGATTAGCAGGAAAAAGCAAAAAATTTCAGAATTGCACCTTGCAATGCGGAGATATTACTGTTTGTGCATTTACAATATTCATTGATTTTTGCCATTGAAAAACATGTTTTTCATATACCAGAAATGTTTGAAGCTACTGATTGAATGAAAGGAGCTGGCATCTCACTCTCTTTGAATCTTCTTTATCATGCTAGGATTAACAGGAAAAAGCAAAAAATTTCAGAATTGCACCTTGCAATGTGGAGATATTACTGTTTGTGCATTTACAATATTCATTGATTTTTGCCATTGAAAAACGTTTTTCATATACCAGAAATGTTTGAAGCTACTGACTGAATGAAAGGAGCTGGCATCTCACTCTCTTTGAATCTTCTTTATCATGCTAGGATTAGCAGGAAAAAGCAAAAAATTTCAGAATTGCACCTTGCAATGTGGAGATATTACTGTTTGTGCATTTACAATATTCATTGATTTTTGCCATTGAAAAACATGTTTTTCATATACCAGAAATGTTTGAAGCTACTGACTGAATGAAAGGAGCTGGCATCTCACTCTCTTTGAATCTTCTTTATCATGCTAGGATTAACAGGAAAAAGCAAAAAATTTCAGAATTGCACCTTGCAATGTGGAGATATTACTGTTTGTGCATTTACAATATTCATTGATTTTTGCCATTGAAAAACATGTTTTTCATATACCAGAAATGTTTGAAGCTACTGACTGAATGAAAGGAGCTGGCATCTCACTCTCTTTGAATCTTCTTTATCATGCTAGGATTAACAGGAAAAAGCTAAAAATTTCAGAATTGCACTGTGCAATGTGGAGATATTACTGTTTGTGCATTTACAATATTCATTGATTTTTGCCATTGAAAAACATGTTTTTCATATACCAGAAATGTTTGAAGCTACTGACTGAATGAAAGGAGCTGGCATCTCACTCTCTTTGAATCTTCTTTATCATGCTAGGATTAGCAGGAAAAAGCAAAAAATTTCAGAATTGCACCTTGCAATGTGGAGATATTAGTTTGTGCATTTACAATATTCATTGATTTTTGCCATTGAAAAACATGTTTTTCATATACCAGAAATGTTTGAAGCTACTGACTGAATGAAAGGAGCTGGCATCTCACTCTCTTTGAATCTTCTTTATCATGCTAGGATTAACAGGAAAAAGCTAAAAATTTCAGAATTGCACCGTGCAATGTGGAGATATTACTGTTTGTGCATTTACAATATTCATTGATTTTTGCCATTGAAAAACATGTTTTTCATATACCAGAAATGTTTGAAGCTACTGACTGAATGAAAGGAGCTGGCATCTCACTCTCTTTGAATCTTCTTTATCATGCTAGGATTAACAGGAAAAAGCAAAAAATTTCAGAATTGCACCTTGCAATGTGGAGATATTACTGTTTGTGCATTTACAATATTCATTGATTTTTGCCATTGAAAAACATGTTTTTCATATACCAGAAATGTTTGAAGCTACTGACTGAATGAAAGGAGCTGGCATCTCACTCTCTTTGAATCTTCTTTATCATGCTAGGATTAACAGGAAAAAGCTAAAAATTTCAGAATTGCACCATGCAATGTGGAGATATTACTGTTTGTGCATTTACAATATTCATTGATTTTTGCCATTGAAAAACATGTTTTTCATATACCAGAAATGTTTGAAGCTACTGACTGAATGAAAGGAGCTGGCATCTCACTCTCTTTGAATCTTCTGTATCATGCTAGGATTAGCAGGAAAAAGCAAAAAATTTCAGAATTGCACCTTGCAATGTGGAGATATTACTGTTTGTGCATTTACAATATTCATTGATTTTTGCCATTGAAAAACATGTTTTTCATATACCAGAAATGTTTGAAGCTACTGACTGAATGAAAGGAGCTGGCATCTCACTCTCTTTGAATCTTCTTTATCATGCTAGGATTAACAGGAAAAAGCTAAAAATTTCAGAATTGCACCGTGCAATGTGGAGATATTACTGTTTGTGCTTTTACAATATTCATTGATTTTTGCCATTGAAAAACATGTTTTTCATATACCAGAAATGTTTGAAGCTACTGACTGAATGAAAGGAGCTGGCATCTCACTCTCTTTGAATCTTCTTTATCATGCTAGGATTAGCAGGAAAAAGCAAAAAATTTCAGAATTGCACCTTGCAATGCGGAGATATTACTGTTTGTGCATTTACAATATTCATTGATTTTTGCCATTGAAAAACATGTTTTTCATATACCAGAAATGTTTGAAGCTACTGACTGAATGAAAGGAGCTGGCATCTCACTCTCTTTGAATCTTCTTTATCATGCTAGGATTAACAGGAAAAAGCAAAAAATTTCAGAATTGCACCTTGCAATGTGGAGATATTACTGTTTGTGCATTTACAATATTCATTGATTTTTGCCATTGAAAAACGTTTTTCATATACCAGAAATGTTTGAAGCTACTGACTGAATGAAAGGAGCTGGCATCTCACTCTCTTTGAATCTTCTTTATCATGCTAGGATTAGCAGGAAAAAGCTAAAAATTTCAGAATTGCACCGTGCAATGTGGAGATATTACTGTTTGTGCATTTACAATATTCATTGATTTTTGCCATTGAAAAACATGTTTTTCATATACCAGAAATGTTTGAAGCTACTGACTGAATGAAAGGAGCTGGCATCTCACTCTCTTTGAATCTTCTTTATCATGCTAGGATTAGCAGGAAAAAGCAAAAAATTTCAGAATTGCACCTTGCAATGCGGAGATATTACTGTTTGTGCATTTACAATATTCATTGATTTTTGCCATTGAAAAACATGTTTTTCATATACCAGAAATGTTTGAAGCTACTGATTGAATGAAAGGAGCTGGCATCTCACTCTCTTTGAATCTTCTTTATCATGCTAGGATTAACAGGAAAAAGCAAAAAATTTCAGAATTGCACCTTGCAATGTGGAGATATTACTGTTTGTGCATTTACAATATTCATTGATTTTTGCCATTGAAAAACGTTTTTCATATACCAGAAATGTTTGAAGCTACTGACTGAATGAAAGGAGCTGGCATCTCACTCTCTTTGAATCTTCTTTATCATGCTAGGATTAGCAGGAAAAAGCAAAAAATTTCAGAATTGCACCTTGCAATGTGGAGATATTACTGTTTGTGCATTTACAATATTCATTGATTTTTGCCATTGAAAAACATGTTTTTCATATACCAGAAATGTTTGAAGCTACTGACTGAATGAAAGGAGCTGGCATCTCACTCTCTTTGAATCTTCTTTATCATGCTAGGATTAACAGGAAAAAGCAAAAATTTCAGAATTGCACCTTGCAATGTGGAGATATTACTGTTTGTGCATTTACAATATTCATTGATTTTTGCCATTGAAAAACATGTTTTTCATATACCAGAAATGTTTGAAGCTACTGACTGAATGAAAGGAGCTGGCATCTCACTCTCTTTGAATCTTCTTTATCATGCTAGGATTAACAGGAAAAAGCTAAAAATTTCAGAATTGCACTGTGCAATGTGGAGATATTACTGTTTGTGCATTTACAATATTCATTGATTTTTGCCATTGAAAAACATGTTTTTCATATACCAGAAATGTTTGAAGCTACTGACTGAATGAAAGGAGCTGGCATCTCACTCTCTTTGAATCTTCTTTATCATGCTAGGATTAGCAGGAAAAAGCAAAAAATTTCAGAATTGCACCTTGCAATGTGGAGATATTAGTTTGTGCATTTACAATATTCATTGATTTTTGCCATTGAAAAACATGTTTTTCATATACCAGAAATGTTTGAAGCTACTGACTGAATGAAAGGAGCTGGCATCTCACTCTCTTTGAATCTTCTTTATCATGCTAGGATTAACAGGAAAAAGCTAAAAATTTCAGAATTGCACCGTGCAATGTGGAGATATTACTGTTTGTGCATTTACAATATTCATTGATTTTTGCCATTGAAAAACATGTTTTTCATATACCAGAAATGTTTGAAGCTACTGACTGAATGAAAGGAGCTGGCATCTCACTCTCTTTGAATCTTCTTTATCATGCTAGGATTAACAGGAAAAAGCAAAAAATTTCAGAATT
This sequence comes from Phyllobates terribilis, assembly GCF_046119375.1. NCBI lineage: Eukaryota > Metazoa > Chordata > Amphibia > Anura > Dendrobatidae > Phyllobates > Phyllobates terribilis. The sequence continues at coordinate 22,808 of NW_027371070.1, read as the reverse complement.
GCACCTTGCAATGTGGAGATATTACTGTTGTGCATTTACAATATTCATTGATTTTTGCCATTGAAAAACATGTTTTTCATATACCAGAAATGTTTGAAGCTACTGACTGAAAGGAGCTGGCATCTCACTCTCTTTGAATCTTCTTTATCATGCTAGGATTAACAGGAAAAAGCTAAAAATTTCAGAATTGCACCGTGCAATGTGGAGATATTACTGTTTGTGCATTTACAATATTCATTGATTTTTGCCATTGAAAAACATGTTTTTCATATACCAGAAATGTTTGAAGCTACTGACTGAATGAAAGGAGCTGGCATCTCACTCTCTTTGAATCTTCTTTATCATGCTAGGATTAGCAGGAAAAAGCAAAAATTTCAGAATTGCACCTTGCAATGTGGAGATATTACTGTTTGTGCATTTACAATATTCATTGATTTTTGCCATTGAAAAACATGTTTTTCATATACCAGAAATGTTTGAAGCTACTGACTGAATGAAAGGAGCTGGCATCTCACTCTCTTTGAATCTTCTTTATCATGCTAGGATTAACAGGAAAAAGCTAAAAATTTCAGAATTGCACCGTGCAATGTGGAGATATTACTGTTTGTGCTTTTACAATATTCATTGATTTTTGCCATTGAAAAACATGTTTTTCATATACCAGAAATGTTTGAAGCTACTGACTGAATGAAAGGAGCTGGCATCTCACTCTCTTTGAATCTTCTTTATCATGCTAGGATTAGCAGGAAAAAGCAAAAAATTTCAGAATTGCACCTTGCAATGCGGAGATATTACTGTTTGTGCATTTACAATATTCATTGATTTTTGCCATTGAAAAACATGTTTTTCATATACCAGAAATGTTTGAAGCTACTGACTGAATGAAAGGAGCTGGCATCTCACTCTCTTTGAATCTTCTTTATCATGCTAGGATTAACAGGAAAAAGCAAAAAATTTCAGAATTGCACCTTGCAATGTGGAGATATTACTGTTTGTGCATTTACAATATTCATTGATTTTTGCCATTGAAAAACGTTTTTCATATACCAGAAATGTTTGAAGCTACTGACTGAATGAAAGGAGCTGGCATCTCACTCTCTTTGAATCTTCTTTATCATGCTAGGATTAGCAGGAAAAGCTAAAAATTTCAGAATTGCACCGTGCAATGTGGAGATATTACTGTTTGTGCATTTACAATATTCATTGATTTTTGCCATTGAAAAACATGTTTTTCATATACCAGAAATGTTTGAAGCTACTGACTGAATGAAAGGAGCTGGCATCTCACTCTCTTTGAATCTTCTTTATCATGCTAGGATTAGCAGGAAAAAGCAAAAAATTTCAGAATTGCACCTTGCAATGCGGAGATATTACTGTTTGTGCATTTACAATATTCATTGATTTTTGCCATTGAAAAACATGTTTTTCATATACCAGAAATGTTTGAAGCTACTGATTGAATGAAAGGAGCTGGCATCTCACTCTCTTTGAATCTTCTTTATCATGCTAGGATTAACAGGAAAAAGCAAAAAATTTCAGAATTGCACCTTGCAATGTGGAGATATTACTGTTTGTGCATTTACAATATTCATTGATTTTTGCCATTGAAAAACTGTTTTTCATATACCAGAAATGTTTGAAGCTACTGACTGAATGAAAGGAGCTGGCATCTCACTCTCTTTGAATCTTCTTTATCATGCTAGGATTAACAGGAAAAAGGTAAAAATTTCAGAATTGCACCGTGCAATGTGGAGATATTACTGTTTGTGCATTTACAATATTCATTGATTTTTGCCATTGAAAAACATGTTTTTCATATACCAGAAATGTTTGAAGCTACTGACTGAATGAAAGGAGCTGGCATCTCACTCTCTTTGAATCTTCTTTATCATGCTAGGATTAACAGGAAAAAGCTAAAAATTTCAGAATTGCACCGTGCAATGTGGAGATATTACTGTTTGTGCATTTACAATATTCATTGATTTTTGCCATTGAAAAACATGTTTTTCAAATACCAGAAATGTTTGAAGCTACTGACTGAATGAAAGGAGCTGGCATCTCACTCTCTTTGAATCTTCTTTATCATGCTAGGATTAGCAGGAAAAAGCAAAAAATTTCAGAATTGCACCTTGCAATGTGGAGATATTACTGTTTGTGCATTTACAATATTCATTGATTTTTGCCATTGAAAAACATGTTTTTCATATACCAGAAATGTTTGAAGCTACTGACTGAATGAAAGGAGCTGGCATCTCACTCTCTTTGAATCTTCTTTATCATGCTAGGATTAGCAGGAAAAAGCTAAAAATTTCAGAATTGCACCGTGCAATGTGGAGATATTACTGTTTGTGCATTTACAATATTCATTGATTTTTGCCATTGAAAAACATGTTTTTCATATACCAGAAATGTTTGAAGCTACTGACTGAATGAAAGGAGCTGGCATCTCACTCTCTTTGAATCTTCTTTATCATGCTAGGATTAGCAGGAAAAAGCAAAAAATTTCAGAATTGCACCTTGCAATGCGGAGATATTACTGTTTGTGCATTTACAATATTCATTGATTTTTGCCATTGAAAAACATGTTTTTCATATACCAGAAATGTTTGAAGCTTCTGATTGAATGAAAGGAGCTGGCATCTCACTCTCTTTGAATCTTCTTTATCATGCTAGGATTAACAGGAAAAAGCAAAAAATTTCAGAATTGCACCTTGCAATGTGGAGATATTACTGTTTGTGCATTTACAATATTCATTGATTTTTGCCATTGAAAAACGTTTTTCATATACCAGAAATGTTTGAAGCTACTGACTGAATGAAAGGAGCTGGCATCTCACTCTCTTTGAATCTTCTTTATCATGCTAGGATTAGCAGGAAAAAGCAAAAAATTTCAGAATTGCACCTTGCAATGTGGAGATATTACTGTTTGTGCATTTACAATATTCATTGATTTTTGCCATTGAAAAACATGTTTTTCATATACCAGAAATGTTTGAAGCTACTGACTGAATGAAAGGAGCTGGCATCTCACTCTCTTTGAATCTTCTTTATCATGCTAGGATTAACAGGAAAAAGCAAAAAATTTCAGAATTGCACCTTGCAATGTGGAGATATTACTGTTTGTGCATTTACAATATTCATTGATTTTTGCCATTGAAAAACATGTTTTTCATATACCAGAAATGTTTGAAGCTACTGACTGAATGAAAGGAGCTGGCATCTCACTCTCTTTGAATCTTCTTTATCATGCTAGGATTAACAGGAAAAAGCTAAAAATTTCAGAATTGCACTGTGCAATGTGGAGATATTACTGTTTGTGCATTTACAATATTCATTGATTTTTGCCATTGAAAAACATGTTTTTCATATACCAGAAATGTTTGAAGCTACTGACTGAATGAAAGGAGCTGGCATCTCACTCTCTTTGAATCTTCTTTATCATGCTAGGATTAGCAGGAAAAAGCAAAAAATTTCAGAATTGCACCTTGCAATGTGGAGATATTAGTTTGTGCATTTACAATATTCATTGATTTTTGCCATTGAAAAACATGTTTTTCATATACCAGAAATGTTTGAAGCTACTGACTGAATGAAAGGAGCTGGCATCTCACTCTCTTTGAATCTTCTTTATCATGCTAGGATTAACAGGAAAAAGCTAAAAATTTCAGAATTGCACCGTGCAATGTGGAGATATTACTGTTTGTGCATTTACAATATTCATTGATTTTTGCCATTGAAAAACATGTTTTTCATATACCAGAAATGTTTGAAGCTACTGACTGAATGAAAGGAGCTGGCATCTCACTCTCTTTGAATCTTCTTTATCATGCTAGGATTAACAGGAAAAAGCAAAAAATTTCAGAATTGCACCTTGCAATGTGGAGATATTACTGTTTGTGCATTTACAATATTCATTGATTTTTGCCATTGAAAAACATGTTTTTCATATACCAGAAATGTTTGAAGCTACTGACTGAATGAAAGGAGCTGGCATCTCACTCTCTTTGAATCTTCTTTATCATGCTAGGATTAACAGGAAAAAGCTAAAAATTTCAGAATTGCACCGTGCAATGTGGAGATATTACTGTTTGTGCATTTACAATATTCATTGATTTTTGCCATTGAAAAACATGTTTTTCATATACCAGAAATGTTTGAAGCTACTGACTGAATGAAAGGAGCTGGCATCTCACTCTCTTTGAATCTTCTGTATCATGCTAGGATTAGCAGGAAAAAGCAAAAAATTTCAGAATTGCACCTTGCAATGTGGAGATATTACTGTTTGTGCATTTACAATATTCATTGATTTTTGCCATTGAAAAACATGTTTTTCATATACCAGAAATGTTTGAAGCTACTGACTGAATGAAAGGAGCTGGCATCTCACTCTCTTTGAATCTTCTTTATCATGCTAGGATTAACAGGAAAAAGCTAAAAATTTCAGAATTGCACCGTGCAATGTGGAGATATTACTGTTTGTGCTTTTACAATATTCATTGATTTTTGCCATTGAAAAACATGTTTTTCATATACCAGAAATGTTTGAAGCTACTGACTGAATGAAAGGAGCTGGCATCTCACTCTCTTTGAATCTTCTTTATCATGCTAGGATTAGCAGGAAAAAGCAAAAAATTTCAGAATTGCACCTTGCAATGCGGAGATATTACTGTTTGTGCATTTACAATATTCATTGATTTTTGCCATTGAAAAACATGTTTTTCATATACCAGAAATGTTTGAAGCTACTGACTGAATGAAAGGAGCTGGCATCTCACTCACTCTCTTTGAATCTTCTTTATCATGCTAGGATTAACAGGAAAAAGCAAAAAATTTCAGAATTGCACCTTGCAATGTGGAGATATTACTGTTTGTGCATTTACAATATTCATTGATTTTTGCCATTGAAAAACGTTTTTCATATACCAGAAATGTTTGAAGCTACTGACTGAATGAAAGGAGCTGGCATCTCACTCTCTTTGAATCTTCTTTATCATGCTAGGATTAGCAGGAAAAAGCTAAAAATTTCAGAATTGCACCGTGCAATGTGGAGATATTACTGTTTGTGCATTTACAATATTCATTGATTTTTGCCATTGAAAAACATGTTTTTCATATACCAGAAATGTTTGAAGCTACTGACTGAATGAAAGGAGCTGGCATCTCACTCTCTTTGAATCTTCTTTATCATGCTAGGATTAGCAGGAAAAAGCAAAAAATTTCAGAATTGCACCTTGCAATGCGGAGATATTACTGTTTGTGCATTTACAATATTCATTGATTTTTGCCATTGAAAAACATGTTTTTCATATACCAGAAATGTTTGAAGCTACTGATTGAATGAAAGGAGCTGGCATCTCACTCTCTTTGAATCTTCTTTATCATGCTAGGATTAACAGGAAAAAGCAAAAAATTTCAGAATTGCACCTTGCAATGTGGAGATATTACTGTTTGTGCATTTACAATATTCATTGATTTTTGCCATTGAAAAACGTTTTTCATATACCAGAAATGTTTGAAGCTACTGACTGAATGAAAGGAGCTGGCATCTCACTCTCTTTAAATCTTCTTTATCATGCTAGGATTAGCAGGAAAAAGCAAAAAATTTCAGAATTGCACCTTGCAATGTGGAGATATTACTGTTTGTGCATTTACAATATTCATTGATTTTTGCCATTGAAAAACATGTTTTTCATATACCAGAAATGTTTGAAGCTACTGACTGAATGAAAGGAGCTGGCATCTCACTCTCTTTGAATCTTCTTTATCATGCTAGGATTAACAGGAAAAAGCAAAAAATTTCAGAATTGCACCTTGCAATGTGGAGATATTACTGTTTGTGCATTTACAATATTCATTGATTTTTGCCATTGAAAAACATGTTTTTCATATACCAGAAATGTTTGAAGCTACTGACTGAATGAAAGGAGCTGGCATCTCACTCTCTTTGAATCTTCTTTATCATGCTAGGATTAACAGGAAAAAGCTAAAAATTTCAGAATTGCACTGTGCAATGTGGAGATATTACTGTTTGTGCATTTACAATATTCATTGATTTTTGCCATTGAAAAACATGTTTTTCATATACCAGAAATGTTTGAAGCTACTGACTGAATGAAAGGAGCTGGCATCTCACTCTCTTTGAATCTTCTTTATCATGCTGGGATTAGCAGGAAAAAGCAAAAAATTTCAGAATTGCACCTTGCAATGTGGAGATATTAGTTTGTGCATTTACAATATTCATTGATTTTTGCCATTGAAAAACATGTTTTTCATATACCAGAAATGTTTGAAGCTACTGACTGAATGAAAGGAGCTGGCATCTCACTCTCTTTGAATCTTCTTTATCATGCTAGGATTAACAGGAAAAAGCTAAAAATTTCAGAATTGCACCGTGCAATGTGGAGATATTACTGTTTGTGCATTTACAATATTCATTGATTTTTGCCATTGAAAAACATGTTTTTCATATACCAGAAATGTTTGAAGCTACTGACTGAATGAAAGGAGCTGGCATCTCACTCTCTTTGAATCTTCTTTATCATGCTAGGATTAACAGGAAAAAGCTAAAAATTTCAGAATTGCACCGTGCAATGTGGAGATATTACTGTTTGTGCTTTTACAATATTCATTGATTTTTGCCATTGAAAAACATGTTTTTCATATACCAGAAATGTTTGAAGCTACTGACTGAATGAAAGGAGCTGGCATCTCACTCTCTTTGAATCTTCTTTATCATGCTAGGATTAGCAGGAAAAAGCAAAAAATTTCAGAATTGCACCTTGCAATGCGGAGATATTACTGTTTGTGCATTTACAATATTCATTGATTTTTGCCATTGAAAAACATGTTTTTCATATACCAGAAATGTTTGAAGCTACTGACTGAATGAAAGGAGCTGGCATCTCACTCTCTTTGAATCTTCTTTATCATGCTAGGATTAACAGGAAAAAGCAAAAAATTTCAGAATTGCACCTTGCAATGTGGAGATATTACTGTTTGTGCATTTACAATATTCATTGATTTTTGCCATTGAAAAACGTTTTTCATATACCAGAAATGTTTGAAGCTACTGACTGAATGAAAGGAGCTGGCATCTCACTCTCTTTGAATCTTCTTTATCATGCTAGGATTAGCAGGAAAAAGCTAAAAATTTCAGAATTGCACCGTGCAATGTGGAGATATTACTGTTTGTGCATTTACAATATTCATTGATTTTTGCCATTGAAAAACATGTTTTTCATATACCAGAAATGTTTGAAGCTACTGACTGAATGAAAGGAGCTGGCATCTCACTCTCTTTGAATCTTCTTTATCATGCTAGGATTAGCAGGAAAAAGCAAAAAATTTCAGAATTGCACCTTGCAATGCGGAGATATTACTGTTTGTGCATTTACAATATTCATTGATTTTTGCCATTGAAAAACGTTTTTCATATACCAGAAATGTTTGAAGCTACTGACTGAATGAAAGGAGCTGGCATCTCACTCTCTTTGAATCTTCTTTATCATGCTAGGATTAGCAGGAAAAAGCAAAAAATTTCAGAATTGCACCTTGCAATGTGGAGATATTACTGTTTGTGCATTTACAATATTCATTGATTTTTGCCATTGAAAAACATGTTTTTCATATACCAGAAATGTTTGAAGCTACTGACTGAATGAAAGGAGCTGGCATCTCACTCTCTTTGAATCTTCTTTATCATGCTAGGATTAGCAGGAAAAAGCTAAAAATTTCAGAATTGCACCGTGCAATGTGGAGATATTACTGTTTGTGCATTTACAATATTCATTGATTTTTGCCATTGAAAAACATGTTTTTCATATACCAGAAATGTTTGAAGCTACTGACTGAATGAAAGGAGCTGGCATCTCACTCTCTTTGAATCTTCTTTATCATGCTAGGATTAGCAGGAAAAAGCAAAAAATTTCAGAATTGCACCTTGCAATGCGGAGATATTACTGTTTGTGCATTTACAATATTCATTGATTTTTGCCATTGAAAAACGTTTTTCATATACCAGAAATGTTTGAAGCTACTGACTGAATGAAAGGAGCTGGCATCTCACTCTCTTTGAATCTTCTTTATCATGCTAGGATTAGCAGGAAAAAGCAAAAAATTTCAGAATTGCACCTTGCAATGTGGAGATATTACTGTTTGTGCATTTACAATATTCATTGATTTTTGCCATTGAAAAACATGTTTTTCATATACCAGAAATGTTTGAAGCTACTGACTGAATGAAAGGAGCTGGCATCTCACTCTCTTTGAATCTTCTTTATCATGCTAGGATTAACAGGAAAAAGCTAAAAATTTCAGAATTGCACCGTGCAATGTGGAGATATTACTGTTTGTGCATTTACAATATTCATTGATTTTTGCCATTGAAAAACATGTTTTTCATATACCAGAAATGTTTGAAGCTACTGACTGAATGAAAGGAGCTGGCATCTCACTCTCTTTGAATCTTCTTTATCATGCTAGGATTAGCAGGAAAAAGCAAAAAATTTCAGAATTGCACCTTGCAATGTGGAGATATTACTGTTTGTGCATTTACAATATTCATTGATTTTTGCCATTGAAAAACATGTTTTTCATATACCAGAAATGTTTGAAGCTACTGACTGAATGAAAGGAGCTGGCATCTCACTCTCTTTGAATCTTCTTTATCATGCTAGGATTAGCAGGAAAAAGCTAAAAATTTCAGAATTGCACCGTGCAATGTGGAGATATTACTGTTTGTGCATTTACAATATTCATTGATTTTTGCCATTGAAAAACATGTTTTTCATATACCAGAAATGTTTGAAGCTACTGACTGAATGAAAGGAGCTGGCATCTCACTCTCTTTGAATCTTCTTTATCATGCTAGGATTAGCAGGAAAAAGCAAAAAATTTCAGAATTGCACCTTGCAATGCGGAGATATTACTGTTTGTGCATTTACAATATTCATTGATTTTTGCCATTGAAAAACATGTTTTTCATATACCAGAAATGTTTGAAGCTACTGACTGAATGAAAGGAGCTGGCATCTCACTCTCTTTGAATCTTCTTTATCATGCTAGGATTAGCAGGAAAAAGCAAAAAATTTCAGAATTGCACCTTGCAATGCGGAGATATTACTGTTTGTGCATTTACAATATTCATTGATTTTTGCCATTGAAAAACATGTTTTTCATATACCAGAAATGTTTGAAGCTACTGACTGAATGAAAGGAGCTGGCATCTCACTCTCTTTGAATCTTCTTTATCATGCTAGGATTAGCAGGAAAAAGCAAAAAATTTCAGAATTGCACCTTGCAATGCGGAGATATTACTGTTTGTGCATTTACAATATTCATTGATTTTTGCCATTGAAAAACATGTTTTTCATATACCAGAAATGTTTGAAGCTACTGATTGAATGAAAGGAGCTGGCATCTCACTCTCTTTGAATCTTCTTTATCATGCTAGGATTAACAGGAAAAAGCAAAAAATTTCAGAATTGCACCTTGCAATGTGGAGATATTACTGTTTGTGCATTTACAATATTCATTGATTTTTGCCATTGAAAAACGTTTTTCATATACCAGAAATGTTTGAAGCTACTGACTGAATGAAAGGAGCTGGCATCTCACTCTCTTTGAATCTTCTTTATCATGCTAGGATTAGCAGGAAAAAGCAAAAAATTTCAGAATTGCACCTTGCAATGTGGAGATATTACTGTTTGTGCATTTACAATATTCATTGATTTTTGCCATTGAAAAACATGTTTTTCATATACCAGAAATGTTTGAAGCTACTGACTGAATGAAAGGAGCTGGCATCTCACTCTCTTTGAATCTTCTTTATCATGCTAGGATTAACAGGAAAAAGCTAAAAATTTCAGAATTGCACCGTGCAATGTGGAGATATTACTGTTTGTGCATTTACAATATTCATTGATTTTTGCCATTGAAAAACATGTTTTTCATATACCAGAAATGTTTGAAGCTACTGACTGAATGAAAGGAGCTGGCATCTCACTCTCTTTGAATCTTCTTTATCATGCTAGGATTAGCAGGAAAAAGCAAAAAATTTCAGAATTGCACCTTGCAATGTGGAGATATTACTGTTTGTGCATTTACAATATTCATTGATTTTTGCCATTGAAAAACATGTTTTTCATATACCAGAAATGTTTGAAGCTACTGACTGAATGAAAGGAGCTGGCATCTCACTCTCTTTGAATCTTCTTTATCATGCTAGGATTAGCAGGAAAAAGCTAAAAATTTCAGAATTGCACCGTGCAATGTGGAGATATTACTGTTTGTGCATTTACAATATTCATTGATTTTTGCCATTGAAAAACATGTTTTTCATATACCAGAAATGTTTGAAGCTACTGACTGAATGAAAGGAGCTGGCATCTCACTCTCTTTGAATCTTCTTTATCATGCTAGGATTAGCAGGAAAAAGCAAAAAATTTCAGAATTGCACCTTGCAATGCGGAGATATTACTGTTTGTGCATTTACAATATTCATTGATTTTTGCCATTGAAAAACGTTTTTCATATACCAGAAATGTTTGAAGCTACTGATTGAATGAAAGGAGCTGGCATCTCACTCTCTTTGAATCTTCTTTATCATGCTAGGATTAACAGGAAAAAGCAAAAAATTTCAGAATTGCACCTTGCAATGTGGAGATATTACTGTTTGTGCATTTACAATATTCATTGATTTTTGCCATTGAAAAACGTTTTTCATATACCAGAAATGTTTGAAGCTACTGACTGAATGAAAGGAGCTGGCATCTCACTCTCTTTGAATCTTCTTTATCATGCTAGGATTAGCAGGAAAAAGCAAAAAATTTCAGAATTGCACCTTGCAATGTGGAGATATTACTGTTTGTGCATTTACAATATTCATTGATTTTTGCCATTGAAAAACATGTTTTTCATATACCAGAAATGTTTGAAGCTACTGACTGAATGAAAGGAGCTGGCATCTCACTCTCTTTGAATCTTCTTTATCATGCTAGGATTAACAGGAAAAAGCAAAAAATTTCAGAATTGCACCTTGCAATGTGGAGATATTACTGTTTGTGCATTTACAATATTCATTGATTTTTGCCATTGAAAAACATGTTTTTCATATACCAGAAATGTTTGAAGCTACTGACTGAATGAAAGGAGCTGGCATCTCACTCTCTTTGAATCTTCTTTATCATGCTAGGATTAACAGGAAAAAGCTAAAAATTTCAGAATTGCACTGTGCAATGTGGAGATATTACTGTTTGTGCATTTACAATATTCATTGATTTTTGCCATTGAAAAACATGTTTTTCATATACCAGAAATGTTTGAAGCTACTGACTGAATGAAAGGAGCTGGCATCTCACTCTCTTTGAATCTTCTTTATCATGCTAGGATTAGCAGGAAAAAGCAAAAAATTTCAGAATTGCACCTTGCAATGTGGAGATATTAGTTTGTGCATTTACAATATTCATTGATTTTTGCCATTGAAAAACATGTTTTTCATATACCAGAAATGTTTGAAGCTACTGACTGAATGAAAGGAGCTGGCATCTCACTCTCTTTGAATCTTCTTTATCATGCTAGGATTAACAGGAAAAAGCTAAAAATTTCAGAATTGCACCGTGCAATGTGGAGATATTACTGTTTGTGCATTTACAATATTCATTGATTTTTGCCATTGAAAAACATGTTTTTCATATACCAGAAATGTTTGAAGCTACTGACTGAATGAAAGGAGCTGGCATCTCACTCTCTTTGAATCTTCTTTATCATGCTAGGATTAACAGGAAAAAGCAAAAAATTTCAGAATTGCACCTTGCAATGTGGAGATATTACTGTTTGTGCATTTACAATATTCATTGATTTTTGCCATTGAAAAACATGTTTTTCATATACCAGAAATGTTTGAAGCTACTGACTGAATGAAAGGAGCTGGCATCTCACTCTCTTTGAATCTTCTTTATCATGCTAGGATTAACAGGAAAAAGCTAAAAATTTCAGAATTGCACCGTGCAATGTGGAGATATTACTGTTTGTGCATTTACAATATTCATTGATTTTTGCCATTGAAAAACATGTTTTTCATATACCAGAAATGTTTGAAGCTACTGACTGAATGAAAGGAGCTGGCATCTCACTCTCTTTGAATCTTCTGTATCATGCTAGGATTAGCAGGAAAAAGCAAAAAATTTCAGAATTGCACCTTGCAATGTGGAGATATTACTGTTTGTGCATTTACAATATTCATTGATTTTTGCCATTGAAAAACATGTTTTTCATATACCAGAAATGTTTGAAGCTACTGACTGAATGAAAGGAGCTGGCATCTCACTCTCTTTGAATCTTCTTTATCATGCTAGGATTAACAGGAAAAAGCTAAAAATTTCAGAATTGCACCGTGCAATGTGGAGATATTACTGTTTGTGCTTTTACAATATTCATTGATTTTTGCCATTGAAAAACATGTTTTTCATATACCAGAAATGTTTGAAGCTACTGACTGAATGAAAGGAGCTGGCATCTCACTCTCTTTGAATCTTCTTTATCATGCTAGGATTAGCAGGAAAAAGCAAAAAATTTCAGAATTGCACCTTGCAATGCGGAGATATTACTGTTTGTGCATTTACAATATTCATTGATTTTTGCCATTGAAAAACATGTTTTTCATATACCAGAAATGTTTGAAGCTACTGACTGAATGAAAGGAGCTGGCATCTCACTCTCTTTGAATCTTCTTTATCATGCTAGGATTAACAGGAAAAAGCAAAAAATTTCAGAATTGCACCTTGCAATGTGGAGATATTACTGTTTGTGCATTTACAATATTCATTGATTTTTGCCATTGAAAAACGTTTTTCATATACCAGAAATGTTTGAAGCTACTGACTGAATGAAAGGAGCTGGCATCTCACTCTCTTTGAATCTTCTTTATCATGCTAGGATTAGCAGGAAAAAGTTAAAAATTTCAGAATTGCACCGTGCAATGTGGAGATATTACTGTTTGTGCATTTACAATATTCATTGATTTTTGCCATTGAAAAACATGTTTTTCATATACCAGAAATGTTTGAAGCTACTGACTGAATGAAAGGAGCTGGCATCTCACTCTCTTTGAATCTTCTTTATCATGCTAGGATTAGCAGGAAAAAGCAAAAAATTTCAGAATTGCACCTTGCAATGCGGAGATATTACTGTTTGTGCATTTACAATATTCATTGATTTTTGCCATTGAAAAACATGTTTTTCATATACCAGAAATGTTTGAAGCTACTGATTGAATGAAAGGAGCTGGCATCTCACTCTCTTTGAATCTTCTTTATCATGCTAGGATTAACAGGAAAAAGCAAAAAATTTCAGAATTGCACCTTGCAATGTGGAGATATTACTGTTTGTGCATTTACAATATTCATTGATTTTTGCCATTGAAAAACGTTTTTCATATACCAGAAATGTTTGAAGCTACTGACTGAATGAAAGGAGCTGGCATCTCACTCTCTTTGAATCTTCTTTATCATGCTAGGATTAGCAGGAAAAAGCAAAAAATTTCAGAATTGCACCTTGCAATGTGGAGATATTACTGTTTGTGCATTTACAATATTCATTGATTTTTGCCATTGAAAAACATGTTTTTCATATACCAGAAATGTTTGAAGCTACTGACTGAATGAAAGGAGCTGGCATCTCACTCTCTTTGAATCTTCTTTATCATGCTAGGATTAACAGGAAAAAGCAAAAAATTTCAGAATTGCACCTTGCAATGTGGAGATATTACTGTTTGTGCATTTACAATATTCATTGATTTTTGCCATTGAAAAACATGTTTTTCATATACCAGAAATGTTTGAAGCTACTGACTGAATGAAAGGAGCTGGCATCTCACTCTCTTTGAATCTTCTTTATCATGCTAGGATTAACAGGAAAAAGCTAAAAATTTCAGAATTGCACTGTGCAATGTGGAGATATTACTGTTTGTGCATTTACAATATTCATTGATTTTTGCCATTGAAAAACATGTTTTTCATATACCAGAAATGTTTGAAGCTACTGACTGAATGAAAGGAGCTGGCATCTCACTCTCTTTGAATCTTCTTTATCATGCTAGGATTAGCAGGAAAAAGCAAAAAATTTCAGAATTGCACCTTGCAATGTGGAGATATTAGTTTGTGCATTTACAATATTCATTGATTTTTGCCATTGAAAAACATGTTTTTCATATACCAGAAATGTTTGAAGCTACTGACTGAATGAAAGGAGCTGGCATCTCACTCTCTTTGAATCTTCTTTATCATGCTAGGATTAACAGGAAAAAGCTAAAAATTTCAGAATTGCACCGTGCAATGTGGAGATATTACTGTTTGTGCATTTACAATATTCATTGATTTTTGCCATTGAAAAACATGTTTTTCATATACCAGAAATGTTTGAAGCTACTGACTGAATGAAAGGAGCTGGCATCTCACTCTCTTTGAATCTTCTTTATCATGCTAGGATTAACAGGAAAAAGCAAAAAATTTCAGAATTGCACCTTGCAATGTGGAGATATTACTGTTTGTGCATTTACAATATTCATTGATTTTTGCCATTGAAAAACATGTTTTTCATATACCAGAAATGTTTGAAGCTACTGACTGAATGAAAGGAGCTGGCATCTCACTCTCTTTGAATCTTCTTTATCATGCTAGGATTAACAGGAAAAAGCTAAAAATTTCAGAATTGCACCGTGCAATGTGGAGATATTACTGTTTGTGCATTTACAATATTCATTGATTTTTGCCATTGAAAAACATGTTTTTCATATACCAGAAATGTTTGAAGCTACTGACTGAATGAAAGGAGCTGGCATCTCACTCTCTTTGAATCTTCTGTATCATGCTAGGATTAGCAGGAAAAAGCAAAAAATTTCAGAATTGCACCTTGCAATGTGGAGATATTACTGTTTGTGCATTTACAATATTCATTGATTTTTGCCATTGAAAAACATGTTTTTCATATACCAGAAATGTTTGAAGCTACTGACTGAATGAAAGGAGCTGGCATCTCACTCTCTTTGAATCTTCTTTATCATGCTAGGATTAACAGGAAAAAGCTAAAAATTTCAGAATTGCACCGTGCAATGTGGAGATATTACTGTTTGTGCTTTTACAATATTCATTGATTTTTGCCATTGAAAAACATGTTTTTCATATACCAGAAATGTTTGAAGCTACTGACTGAATGAAAGGAGCTGGCATCTCACTCTCTTTGAATCTTCTTTATCATGCTAGGATTAGCAGGAAAAAGCAAAAAATTTCAGAATTGCACCTTGCAATGCGGAGATATTACTGTTTGTGCATTTACAATATTCATTGATTTTTGCCATTGAAAAACATGTTTTTCATATACCAGAAATGTTTGAAGCTACTGATTGAATGAAAGGAGCTGGCATCTCACTCTCTTTGAATCTTCTTTATCATGCTAGGATTAACAGGAAAAAGCAAAAAATTTCAGAATTGCACCTTGCAATGTGGAGATATTACTGTTTGTGCATTTACAATATTCATTGATTTTTGCCATTGAAAAACGTTTTTCATATACCAGAAATGTTTGAAGCTACTGACTGAATGAAAGGAGCTGGCATCTCACTCTCTTTGAATCTTCTTTATCATGCTAGGATTAGCAGGAAAAAGCAAAAAATTTCAGAATTGCACCTTGCAATGTGGAGATATTACTGTTTGTGCATTTACAATATTCATTGATTTTTGCCATTGAAAAACATGTTTTTCATATACCAGAAATGTTTGAAGCTACTGACTGAATGAAAGGAGCTGGCATCTCACTCTCTTTGAATCTTCTTTATCATGCTAGGATTAACAGGAAAAAGCAAAAAATTTCAGAATTGCACCTTGCAATGTGGAGATATTACTGTTTGTGCATTTACAATATTCATTGATTTTTGCCATTGAAAAACATGTTTTTCATATACCAGAAATGTTTGAAGCTACTGACTGAATGAAAGGAGCTGGCATCTCACTCTCTTTGAATCTTCTTTATCATGCTAGGATTAACAGGAAAAAGCTAAAAATTTCAGAATTGCACTGTGCAATGTGGAGATATTACTGTTTGTGCATTTACAATATTCATTGATTTTTGCCATTGAAAAACATGTTTTTCATATACCAGAAATGTTTGAAGCTACTGACTGAATGAAAGGAGCTGGCATCTCACTCTCTTTGAATCTTCTTTATCATGCTAGGATTAGCAGGAAAAAGCAAAAAATTTCAGAATTGCACCTTGCAATGTGGAGATATTAGTTTGTGCATTTACAATATTCATTGATTTTTGCCATTGAAAAACATGTTTTTCATATACCAGAAATGTTTGAAGCTACTGACTGAATGAAAGGAGCTGGCATCTCACTCTCTTTGAATCTTCTTTATCATGCTAGGATTAACAGGAAAAAGCTAAAAATTTCAGAATTGCACCGTGCAATGTGGAGATATTACTGTTTGTGCATTTACAATATTCATTGATTTTTGCCATTGAAAAACATGTTTTTCATATACCAGAAATGTTTGAAGCTACTGACTGAATGAAAGGAGCTGGCATCTCACTCTCTTTGAATCTTCTTTATCATGCTAGGATTAACAGGAAAAAGCAAAAAATTTCAGAATTGCACCTTGCAATGTGGAGATATTACTGTTTGTGCATTTACAATATTCATTGATTTTTGCCATTGAAAAACATGTTTTTCATATACCAGAAATGTTTGAAGCTACTGACTGAATGAAAGGAGCTGGCATCTCACTCTCTTTGAATCTTCTTTATCATGCTAGGATTAACAGGAAAAAGCTAAAAATTTCAGAATTGCACCGTGCAATGTGGAGATATTACTGTTTGTGCATTTACAATATTCATTGATTTTTGCCATTGAAAAACATGTTTTTCATATACCAGAAATGTTTGAAGCTACTGACTGAATGAAAGGAGCTGGCATCTCACTCTCTTTGAATCTTCTGTATCATGCTAGGATTAGCAGGAAAAAGCAAAAAATTTCAGAATTGCACCTTGCAATGTGGAGATATTACTGTTTGTGCATTTACAATATTCATTGATTTTTGCCATTGAAAAACATGTTTTTCATATACCAGAAATGTTTGAAGCTACTGACTGAATGAAAGGAGCTGGCATCTCACTCTCTTTGAATCTTCTTTATCATGCTAGGATTAACAGGAAAAAGCTAAAAATTTCAGAATTGCACCGTGCAATGTGGAGATATTACTGTTTGTGCTTTTACAATATTCATTGATTTTTGCCATTGAAAAACATGTTTTTCATATACCAGAAATGTTTGAAGCTACTGACTGAATGAAAGGAGCTGGCATCTCACTCTCTTTGAATCTTCTTTATCATGCTAGGATTAGCAGGAAAAAGCAAAAAATTTCAGAATTGCACCTTGCAATGCGGAGATATTACTGTTTGTGCATTTACAATATTCATTGATTTTTGCCATTGAAAAACATGTTTTTCATATACCAGAAATGTTTGAAGCTACTGACTGAATGAAAGGAGCTGGCATCTCACTCTCTTTGAATCTTCTTTATCATGCTAGGATTAACAGGAAAAAGCAAAAAATTTCAGAATTGCACCTTGCAATGTGGAGATATTACTGTTTGTGCATTTACAATATTCATTGATTTTTGCCATTGAAAAACGTTTTTCATATACCAGAAATGTTTGAAGCTACTGACTGAATGAAAGGAGCTGGCATCTCACTCTCTTTGAATCTTCTTTATCATGCTAGGATTAGCAGGAAAAAGCTAAAAATTTCAGAATTGCACCGTGCAATGTGGAGATATTACTGTTTGTGCATTTACAATATTCATTGATTTTTGCCATTGAAAAACATGTTTTTCATATACCAGAAATGTTTGAAGCTACTGACTGAATGAAAGGAGCTGGCATCTCACTCTCTTTGAATCTTCTTTATCATGCTAGGATTAGCAGGAAAAAGCAAAAAATTTCAGAATTGCACCTTGCAATGCGGAGATATTACTGTTTGTGCATTTACAATATTCATTGATTTTTGCCATTGAAAAACATGTTTTTCATATACCAGAAATGTTTGAAGCTACTGATTGAATGAAAGGAGCTGGCATCTCACTCTCTTTGAATCTTCTTTATCATGCTAGGATTAACAGGAAAAAGCAAAAAATTTCAGAATTGCACCTTGCAATGTGGAGATATTACTGTTTGTGCATTTACAATATTCATTGATTTTTGCCATTGAAAAACGTTTTTCATATACCAGAAATGTTTGAAGCTACTGACTGAATGAAAGGAGCTGGCATCTCACTCTCTTTGAATCTTCTTTATCATGCTAGGATTAGCAGGAAAAAGCAAAAAATTTCAGAATTGCACCTTGCAATGTGGAGATATTACTGTTTGTGCATTTACAATATTCATTGATTTTTGCCATTGAAAAACATGTTTTTCATATACCAGAAATGTTTGAAGCTACTGACTGAATGAAAGGAGCTGGCATCTCACTCTCTTTGAATCTTCTTTATCATGCTAGGATTAACAGGAAAAAGCAAAAAATTTCAGAATTGCACCTTGCAATGTGGAGATATTACTGTTTGTGCATTTACAATATTCATTGATTTTTGCCATTGAAAAACATGTTTTTCATATACCAGAAATGTTTGAAGCTACTGACTGAATGAAAGGAGCTGGCATCTCACTCTCTTTGAATCTTCTTTATCATGCTAGGATTAACAGGAAAAAGCTAAAAATTTCAGAATTGCACTGTGCAATGTGGAGATATTACTGTTTGTGCATTTACAATATTCATTGATTTTTGCCATTGAAAAACATGTTTTTCATATACCAGAAATGTTTGAAGCTACTGACTGAATGAAAGGAGCTGGCATCTCACTCTCTTTGAATCTTCTTTATCATGCTAGGATTAGCAGGAAAAAGCAAAAAATTTCAGAATTGCACCTTGCAATGTGGAGATATTAGTTTGTGCATTTACAATATTCATTGATTTTTGCCATTGAAAAACATGTTTTTCATATACCAGAAATGTTTGAAGCTACTGACTGAATGAAAGGAGCTGGCATCTCACTCTCTTTGAATCTTCTTTATCATGCTAGGATTAACAGGAAAAAGCTAAAAATTTCAGAATTGCACCGTGCAATGTGGAGATATTACTGTTTGTGCATTTACAATATTCATTGATTTTTGCCATTGAAAAACATGTTTTTCATATACCAGAAATGTTTGAAGCTACTGACTGAATGAAAGGAGCTGGCATCTCACTCTCTTTGAATCTTCTTTATCATGCTAGGATTAACAGGAAAAAGCAAAAAATTTCAGAATTGCACCTTGCAATGTGGAGATATTACTGTTTGTGCATTTACAATATTCATTGATTTTTGCCATTGAAAAACATGTTTTTCATATACCAGAAATGTTTGAAGCTACTGACTGAATGAAAGGAGCTGGCATCTCACTCTCTTTGAATCTTCTTTATCATGCTAGGATTAACAGGAAAAAGCTAAAAATTTCAGAATTGCACCGTGCAATGTGGAGATATTACTGTTTGTGCATTTACAATATTCATTGATTTTTGCCATTGAAAAACATGTTTTTCATATACCAGAAATGTTTGAAGCTACTGACTGAATGAAAGGAGCTGGCATCTCACTCTCTTTGAATCTTCTGTATCATGCTAGGATTAGCAGGAAAAAGCAAAAAATTTCAGAATTGCACCTTGCAATGTGGAGATATTACTGTTTGTGCATTTACAATATTCATTGATTTTTGCCATTGAAAAACATGTTTTTCATATACCAGAAATGTTTGAAGCTACTGACTGAATGAAAGGAGCTGGCATCTCACTCTCTTTGAATCTTCTTTATCATGCTAGGATTAACAGGAAAAAGCTAAAAATTTCAGAATTGCACCGTGCAATGTGGAGATATTACTGTTTGTGCTTTTACAATATTCATTGATTTTTGCCATTGAAAAACATGTTTTTCATATACCAGAAATGTTTGAAGCTACTGACTGAATGAAAGGAGCTGGCATCTCACTCTCTTTGAACCTTCTTTATCATGCTAGGATTAGCAGGAAAAAGCAAAAAATTTCAGAATTGCACCTTGCAATGCGGAGATATTACTGTTTGTGCATTTACAATATTCATTGATTTTTGCCATTGAAAAACATGTTTTTCATATACCAGAAATGTTTGAAGCTACTGACTGAATGAAAGGAGCTGGCATCTCACTCTCTTTGAATCTTCTTTATCATGCTAGGATTAACAGGAAAAAGCAAAAAATTTCAGAATTGCACCTTGCAATGTGGAGATATTACTGTTTGTGCATTTACAATATTCATTGATTTTTGCCATTGAAAAACGTTTTTCATATACCAGAAATGTTTGAAGCTACTGACTGAATGAAAGGAGCTGGCATCTCACTCTCTTTGAATCTTCTTTATCATGCTAGGATTAACAGGAAAAAGCTAAAAATTTCAGAATTGCACCGTGCAATGTGGAGATATTACTGTTTGTGCATTTACAATATTCATTGATTTTTGCCATTGAAAAACATGTTTTTCATATACCAGAAATGTTTGAAGCTACTGACTGAATGAAAGGAGCTGGCATCTCACTCTCTTTGAATCTTCTTTATCATGCTAGGATTAGCAGGAAAAAGCAAAAAATTTCAGAATTGCACCTTGCAATGTGGAGATATTACTGTTTGTGCATTTACAATATTCATTGATTTTTGCCATTGAAAAACGTTTTTCATATACCAGAAATGTTTGAAGCTACTGACTGAATGAAAGGAGCTGGCATCTCACTCTCTTTGAATCTTTATCATGCTAGGATTAGCAGGAAAAAGCAAAAAATTTCAGAATTGCACCTTGCAATGTGGAGATATTACTGTTTGTGCATTTACAATATTCATTGATTTTTGCCATTGAAAAACATGTTTTTCATATACCAGAAATGTTTGAAGCTACTGACTGAATGAAAGGAGCTGGCATCTCACTCTCTTTGAATCTTCTTTATCATGCTAGGATTAGCAGGAAAAAGCAAAAAATTTCAGAATTGCACCTTGCAATGCGGAGATATTACTGTTTGTGCATTTACAATATTCATTGATTTTTGCCATTGAAAAACATGTTTTTCATATACCAGAAATGTTTGAAGCTACTGACTGAATGAAAGGAGCTGGCATCTCACTCTCTTTGAATCTTCTTTATCATGCTAGGATTAACAGGAAAAAGCAAAAAATTTCAGAATTGCACCGTGCAATGTGGAGATATTACTGTTTGTGCATTTACAATATTCATTGATTTTTGCCATTGAAAAACATGTTTTTCATATACCAGAAATGTTTGAAGCTACTGACTGAATGAAAGGAGCTGGCATCTCACTCTCTTTGAATCTTCTTTATCATGCTAGGATTAACAGGAAAAAGCTAAAAATTTCAGAATTGCACCGTGCAATGTGGAGATATTACTGTTTGTGCATTTACAATATTCATTGATTTTTGCCATTGAAAAACATGTTTTTCATATACCAGAAATGTTTGAAGCTACTGACTGAATGAAAGGAGCTGGCATCTCACTCTCTTTGAATCTTCTTTATCATGCTAGGATTAGCAGGAAAAAGCAAAAAATTTCAGAATTGCACCTTGCAATGTGGAGATATTACTGTTTGTGCATTTACAATATTCATTGATTTTTGCCATTGAAAAACATGTTTTTCATATACCAGAAATGTTTGAAGCTACTGACTGAATGAAAGGAGCTGGCATCTCACTCTCTTTGAATCTTCTTTATCATGCTAGGATTAACAGGAAAAAGCTAAAAATTTCAGAATTGCACTGTGCAATGTGGAGATATTACTGTTTGTGCATTTACAATATTCATTGATTTTTGCCATTGAAAAACATGTTTTTCATATACCAGAAATGTTTGAAGCTACTGACTGAATGAAAGGAGCTGGCATCTCACTCTCTTTGAATCTTCTTTATCATGCTAGGATTAGCAGGAAAAAGCAAAAAATTTCAGAATTGCACCTTGCAATGTGGAGATATTACTGTTTGTGCATTTACAATATTCATTGATTTTTGCCATTGAAAAACATGTTTTTCATATACCAGAAATGTTTGAAGCTACTGACTGAATGAAAGGAGCTGGCATCTCACTCTCTTTGAATCTTTATCATGCTAGGATTAACAGGAAAAAGCTAAAAATTTCAGAATTGCACCGTGCAATGTGGAGATATTACTGTTTGTGCATTTACAATATTCATTGATTTTTGCCATTGAAAAACATGTTTTTCATATACCAGAAATGTTTGAAGCTACTGACTGAATGAAAGGAGCTGGCATCTCACTCTCTTTGAATCTTCTTTATCATGCTAGGATTAACAGGAAAAAGCAAAAAATTTCAGAATTGCACCTTGCAATGTGGAGATATTACTGTTTGTGCATTTACAATATTCATTGATTTTTGCCATTGAAAAACATGTTTTTCATATACCAGAAATGTTTGAAGCTACTGACTGAATGAAAGGAGCTGGCATCTCACTCTCTTTGAATCTTCTTTATCATGCTAGGATTAACAGGAAAAAGCTAAAAATTTCAGAATTGCACCGTGCAATGTGGAGATATTACTGTTTGTGCATTTACAATATTCATTGATTTTTGCCATTGAAAAACATGTTTTTCATATACCAGAAATGTTTGAAGCTACTGACTGAATGAAAGGAGCTGGCATCTCACTCTCTTTGAATCTTCTGTATCATGCTAGGATTA